>NW_007039949.1:53632-54015 GCF_000164805.1 Carlito syrichta | reverse complement strand
CGACGCCGGCGCCGGACAGGCCGCGCCCGCCGCGCCTGCCATGGTGGGCGCCTCACCGTCAGGCTGGGGAGCCGGGCCCGGCTGCGCCATGGCCAGGCAGCCGGCCTAGGGGAGCGGGGATGGGCGGGGAAGCGGCGTCCAGTGCTGCCGCGGGCTCAGCTGGCGGAAGAGGCGTCGACCGAGCCGCCACCGCCGCCGCCCAGGGAGGAACCGCTAAGGCTGGAGCCGCCGGCGCCGCCACAGCCGCGGGCAGAGACGGACCCGAGCGCCGACCTCCGCCTCCTCATCCTGACAGCGGGAAATAAGCAGTGCGCAGGCGCGGGGGGATGGGGCGGCACGTGACGTTGGCCTGAGGGGAGGGCGGGACTTCGCGAGGGTGGGGG
>NW_007039949.1:39697-53393 GCF_000164805.1 Carlito syrichta | reverse complement strand
AGGAGGGGACCCTAGCGGGGGGGGCGGCTGCCTCGGCGCCGGAGGGAGGCTGAATGCGGGTGGAAGGGAAGGAAAAGGGGCAGCGAGAAAGGCTCGGCTTCTCGGAGAGGCCCCTGCCCAGCACAGTGGGAGAAAAAAGTAGAGAGAGAGGAGGCTGGATGATGGAGTGCAAATCCAGTCTCCGCCTCTTCTAGCTGGCATGACCTTGGGAGAGTCACTTAACCTCTTGGAGCCTTTATCAATATAATGGCTAAGAAAAGTTTAAATGAGGTAATAAAGTATGAAGAACCGTTTCCGACAGTACTGGGACTGGACCCCCAGATTTTCTGATGCACAGGCCAGTGGACTTTCCATTAAGCAAATGTCTGACTTTTCTGTGGTGTTAGATGCTGGAACCACAGCCAGATATAATCCCTGCGCTCATAACGGGAGAGGAGAAAATAGTGTATAGAAAGTACGGCCCTTATAGCTGAGTAAGAGAACCTGCCCTAGACCATATTCAGAGACTCTCCTCTATATGCCCCCTCTCCCCAGAGAGAGGAGTCCACGGATTTGGCACTTCAGAACCAATTTCTAGGTACCTGTGACCCCAGGATGCCCTCCCCAGGTGGCTGAAGCTGTGGGCTCCTTTCCCAGGTCCACCCCTTTTTAGGGCAGAATCTCCAGCCTTAGCGGCTTAGGTATCCCTAAAAATGGCTAAAAGACAACTGTGTTTTGGGGTGGTGGCACAGAGTTTGAACATTTGAGATGCTATGCCACAGATGCCTAATAGTGTAGGACAGAATGAGAAAAGAAGGCAGATGGACCGTGAGCCAATAGCTGGGCCAGGGCTTGTGCTGCCCTCACCACCTCATTCAGGTGCATAAATCCCGGGAGTCCAGGAATTCTAAATTTGAACCTGGTCTTCCAGGTCATTAAAGATGTATATTTGTCAAAGTAGAAAAATAGACTATATTGAATAGCTAGCAGTTTGTTGGAGTGGTTTATAATTTTAAATAATTTAGATAGACATGTGATATCTATTTGTACTTTTGCCCCAGGTCCTTACAACATTAACAGAGGGCTTATGTACAGACGTGAGCTTTTTGAGTAGTTAATATCCCCAAATGGTCGGTGTGCCTTTGAGAGAGCAAGCAGGATCCTCCCATCCCCATCCAATCCCCCCATAACTGACTCTCCTGGAAGCAAACCCATGCTCAGCAGGGAGACCTTTGGCCAGTGTATCCTGTGTCTTGTTGTGATGACTAACACAAGCCAGGGGCTGTAAAGATAGCAGATGCAGAAGTCCTCTACAGAAGGGCTCCTTCCAACAAGTGAGTGGCACATTTATTGCCATTGATAATCAAGCTCCAAGCCAGGCCCTGAAGATCAAAGTCACTCAGAAATGGTCAGACATCTAGTTTGGACACCTAGAGCTCTCCTTGTCAAGGAGGTGGTTGAAAAAGCAATTTTGAAATTAGATAGGAGCATCAAGAATTATATACATTTTTATATTTTTAGGTAAACCTTAAGACCCAGTGATGCCACCCCTAGGTATATAGTCTAAGAAAACAAGCATGTACTCAGAGCCCTTATTGTAAAGGTAAAAGATATGATTCTTGTGTTCTGAAGGAAATTGAGAGATAAGCTATAAACATATGAAATAATTACATATCAATTATTGCACAGGTGCCTTAGGAGATACATACAGAAACATTCATAGTGGTATAGTTCATAATACAATAAATAAATAAATAAAGGGCCCACATGTTTATCAACAGTAGATGAAGTTTTTTTTTAAATTTTAAGTGTATTCATACTATGGAACACTCTACAGCAATGAAAATGAACAAACTAGAGCTATATTCAATGTAGATTAATCTCACAAATATAATTTGAAGAGAAAGAAGAAAATTATAAAATAATACATACAGCCTGGTTTCATTTACATAAAGTTCCAAGACAGGACAGGCAAAACTAAACATTATACACACATAGTGGTAAACTGTAAAGATAGGAAGAAACAAGTATTCTGAAAGTTATGGCAGTGATTCCTGGACCAGGAATTAGAGACAGAATCTAAAAGTGTACCTTCTTGGATGCTGATAATGCGATGTTTCTTAACCTGGGCCAATTTAAACTAATCTAGAAATCTGGGGATTTAAACTAATCTAGAAATCTGGGACTTTGATGTAGTCTAGGTGGGAAAGATTTAGTTGTATTTGCCAGCTGCAAACTTAAAATGAGCAAATCTATGGAATTGCCGGAAAGCCCTCACTTTGTGCTTCATGAATAGAGTCACACAGTGTAGATTATAAGAGATGATGTAACTCTTGCACTTTGCCCTGGGTCATATCATCAGCATTGGTCATGTTTGTTTTAGACACCATTATTTGCAAGGAAATACCGACCAACTGAAGTGGTTGAAGCCCCAAGGAATGAAGGATCTGAAAAATATTCTGTGCAAAATACAGGGAGATATCAAAGAATGTTACGGTATTTGGGGGAGATGACCTGGGCCATGAAGAGTGTCCTCAAATCCCTGGAGGACAGTGGGTACAAATGGCCAGGAATTGTAGCAAGGGAAACATCAACTCAACCTAAAGAAGAACTTTCTTTCCTCAGAACTGTCAAGAGAGGAAAGGGGCCTTTCAAGAAGTGAGCTCCCTGTCACTGCAAGTGTGCAAGTACTGCTGCTGGCAAATAGACGTGCTGGAGAAGGAATTTCTGCTACGGTTGGGGTATTAGACTAAATTACCTTTATAGTCTTTTTCATACTGAAGATACTAGTGCCAGTAGGTTTTGCTTCATTTTTAAAGTTTACTAGATGTTTTCCATAAGTATTATTTCATTTTACTCCTCACAACAACCCAAAAGGTGAACAACAAAAAAAAAACAGAGTAAATAAACCAAATTTTCCTGGGTATCTTCTAACTCAATAATTCTAAGAACTATCCTGTGGTTTCCAATAAATACAAATTGCTGTTAGAACATATTTCCCAACTCAGGGTTTAGCTGATAGTATTTACTACTGTTGGCGTTTCTCTACCTCTGGGACCCAGATTCTCTACCTCTGGGACCCAGGTAGGAAGGGACCAGGGAATAGGGTTAGGGCACCATACTTCCCTGGCCTTCAATAAGATACCACTTCAATGCAGGTTACAAGGGTAAGACCAGAACCAGAAACTTTTGTTTCTAGGGACTTGTTATCTTCTAGCAAGTGGAAACCCTTGGAAAACACAATCTGGTGCTGGTTTCCTACTAAAGCTTCCTAGGAAGAACCCACCAGGTACAGACACCTATGATGTCCTCAGCCAGGGTGGCTCTCCAGCCTGGTCCCTTGATCTCCAGTGATCCCCTGGTCTATTTAGCCACAAGCAACTTCTCCTCCTCCTAGGACCTAGAGAAGAGAGATGATAATGAGTGATCATTGCTTCCATCCCTCTTGTCCCAAGTGAGGAGTATGTGGGAAAGTACCCCAAACCAAAGGCTGCCGTCTGTCTATGAAAGATTATCATATCTTTCATGGGAAAAGCTACAGGCTTAGAATCAGAAGACCTAGAAATTCTGACACAGATTAGCTGTTGACCTAAAGAACATTATTTAACCTCTTTGAGTCCCTGTTTACTTATCTCTAAAATGGGAATAACAGACCAGTCTCATGGCACATCAGGAGGCTAAAGAAATCAAATACCTAATTCCTAACACATGGTAGTTGCTCTGTAATTGCCTGCTTCCCTCTCTCCTTCTTTCCTTCTCTCCCTCCTTTTTTCCTAGATAAGTATTTTCCATCCTCAGAAAGGAAGGTCCTGAACCACAGAAGCCAGTCTGTGAAGTTATCCCTAAGGATCCGGGGAGAAAATGCCAATATTTGCAAAAGCCTAACGGAACTGTCCCACTTACTCTAGATAAGGTTCCAAGGTTAAAGTATCAAGTTTCTTTGCTTTAGACAGAAATTATATCATATGGCTTATCTCATACTGATTAAAAGTTCTCATTTCAATTCTAATTAGCTGTTGATTATTGTTTGATATACATAGTTTGCTAGATAGGCAAATATCTTCAGAGCTGACAGGAGCTCCCTTCTCTCAGAATTTCCCTGTTACAACATCAACCTGACAGTGGCAAACTTGCATGGAAACAAAAATGGCTGACATTTACTAGTGTACACCATGTGCCAGGAAAGAGCAAGGCACTTTACCCTTGTATTGACTGATTTAATCCTCTTAAGAACCTTATGATGAAGATATTGGTAGAGGGGACCTGTTGTCAACCCTGCTTTACAGGGTTAACGGGAGCAAAGTGGTTAGGTTAAGTAACTCATCCAAGGTCACAGAACTAGCAAGTGATAGGATCAGGTTGTCTAGGTCCAAAGCCCACATGAATAACCACCATGTTAAATTGCCAACTAGCTATGTCTCTTTCTCCCATTGGGAGAAGGTGTCAACTCCTGCAAAATAGGAACAGAGTGGTTTATTTCTAATAGTGTACGTCTATAGTGACTAACATAAGAAGTGCTCAATAAATTGAATGAACTTATTGAATGAATGAATGAACAAATTAGTAACACTAGGAGTATATGGAGCAAATAATAAGGAATCTTTGATAGTGAGAAGATCTACAGTCACAGATTAAATCTGTGTGATTCGATTTTTTTTGGTTACCACTCATCTGCTTCTCACTTCTCTTTGGGTTATAGACCATAAATTTAACCATTAATAACACCCACCAGTCACTGAGCACCTCCTATTCAGTAAAGATTTTTAAACTCCTCAGTCCTTTGAAGTAGGTTCCATTATTATCCCAGAGCTCAGAGAGTTAAATGACTTGGCCAAGTCATACAGTGAATGGAACAACCAGAATTCAGATCTAAGTCTGTCTCGTTCCAAAGTATATATGCTTTTTTTGCTGTTAATGCTAACTAACCATGTTTACCAGATACCAGCAAATACCCCTATATTTTTATGCTATTATTAACTGAATCAATGTTTGGAATTTTTAAAAGTATCTCCAAAATTTGCCCTCCCTTATACTTCTTGTTTACTTTTTTAAATATTCCAGTGAAATTCTAGTTCTACATTTAAAAAATACAGATTCATTAAAAGTATCTCCTCAACCTCTCCTCCTTGCAGCACACAATCCCATACCTCTCTCTACAATTATCAGTTTTATATTAATCTTTTCAGACTTTTTCTATGCATCTGTGATCCTGCAGAAACTGTTGCCTCTGTTTTATGTTCCTCACATAAGTAAGATTGTGTTGTACATATTATTTTGAACTTTTTTTTCTTAATAATAGTTAGTATATGTAGCTCTAATTCACTATTTTAAAATCCCCTATAGTTTTCCATTTTGGTAAATGATTAAGTTAACTTCAATTTTCTAATATTTACAGACAATGCTATAAAGAACATGCAGACCATTTAGGCACTTATATGAACAGTTTTCTAGGATAGATACCTACCACTTGGAATTACTAGATTAATGATCATGAATACTTTTTCATCATAATAGATACTGTCTATTTACTCTCAAAGAAGATCACACCAAAGTATAGTCTTACTTGCAGTGTATGAACACATTCATTTTTATACATCCTTGCCCACACTGGCTTTTATCTATCATTCTCATGTCTGCCAATCTAATGAGCAAAATATTATATGTTAATGTTGTTTTAATAAGCTTTTCCCTGAATATCAGCGAGAATAGTAATCTTTTCATATTTTTTGTTGGCTATTTATACTTCTACTGTAAATTTTATACAACTTGTATCTATTTGTCATTGATTGCCTTTATTATTGATTTGTAGGAGCTCTTAGCTTATTCTAAATATTAATCTTTTGTATGTTATATACTGTGTATTTTCTTCCAGTGTATTTGTATTTTAATTTCACTAATAGTGTTATTTATTTACAGAAGTTTTACATTTTAATTGTCAATTTATCTCTCGCTCTATAACTTCTGGGATTTTTATCTTCTTTTTTGCTTTATTTTTTCACTTTGGAACATTTGCATCAAAAGTTTTTTTTTTTTTTTAGTAGGAGTCTCACTCCGTCGTCCAGGCAGGAGTGCAGTGGCATGCTCACGGCCACCCCAGCATCGACCTGCTAGGCTCTGGCGATCTGTCCACCTCAGCCTTCCAAGTAGCCGGAACTACAGGCATATGTTACCATGCCCTGCTAATTTTTGATTTATTGTAGAGATGAGATCTCCCCAAGTTGCCTGGGCTGGTCTCAAAAGTATTTTTTATCTTGTCCAAGAAGGCCCTTCTCACCACAAATTCATACTCATATTCTCAATAATTCCTCCAAAATTTTCCCAATATTTTTATAGTTTTGGTTTTATTTGCTTAGCTTTTGGATCTACTAGGAATATGTTTTTGTATGGTATGATTAGGGGTTTCTTTTTTTCCAGACGAATAGGTACTTGTTTCCTAATCATTATTTTCCCATTGATTTGAAATGCAGCCTCTATTGTTGATAAATCCCTATATATATGTGTATACACACACACACACACACACACACACACACACACACACACACACACACACCTCTTTACATACATATATAAACTAGAATTATTTGTGTTACAGGTAAAAAAAAAAAATAAAGAACCTACATACTGGTTTAAGAAAAGAAGGGAAATTTTTTTGCTTATGTAACTGAGATGTCACTAGTTTTGGAAGAGACTTTGATTAAAATTAACAAGAGCAAAAGACGATGGAGCAGGGCTACCTTGGTGACCTAAGTTGGAAGATGGAAGCAACCACAGGAAGATGTGGAGGGAAGGAGTATTCATGCACAAAGAGGAGAAACTTTAAAACCCCTAAAAGCATAACATGCTAGGCATTTTCAAGAGACAAAAGAAAGCCACAGCGGCTGGAGCAGGGTGAATGAGGGTCAGAATGGTGGGACAGTGGAAGAGGCAGGCAAAGGTCAATCCTGTAGGACATTGATGCCACGACAAAGATTGGAATTCTATTCCATTCCATTACCTATGGGAAATCGTTGGAGAGTTTTAAAAAGAAGAACTTTAGGATTTGATTTACACATATAAAGAGTTCTCTCTGAACACTATTTGAAAAATGGATTGTGGGGAAGGGAAGAGGTAAAGGTGGAAGTGGGAAGACCAATTAGGAAGTGCTGCTATAGTCAGGGAGATAAGTGACTGTGGTTTGGTCCAGGTTTATACCAGAGGAGATACAAGAAAATGGTCAGATTTGAGAATAGTACTTATTGAGATAAGGATTTGCCAAGGGAGAAAATATAGTTCTGTTTTTGCCATGGTAGATCTGAGACACCTATTTGGTATCTAAGTACAAATGTCAAGTAGAGATAGTTGAATATACAGATCTGGAGCTCAGATATGGGGATGTGGATTTGGGAGTCAACAAAGTTGAGATATTTATAGTCAACGGGATAGAACATATAAAGAGTTTTAAAAATCTAGAGAAACAAGACCAAAAACCTAGTAGGAAAAAATGGGCAAAGGACATGGCAGTTCTTTTAAAAAAGCATCAAAATCTCTTTAAACATATCAAAAGATGTTCAACTTTATTCAAAACATAATGAAATGAAAACTACACTGAGATACTATTTGTCATTCACTGATTAACAAACATTCAAAAGGTGGCAACCTACTATATTAATAAAGCTGTAAGGAAAATAAGTACTCCATTACATTGTTGTTGGAAGTACAAAATGGAACAAACACAGCTACAAAAATTCAAAATATAAGCCAGGAGGTTGAGGCTGTCCTGAGCCATGGACATGCCACTGCACTCCGGCCTAGGTGACAGAATGAGACCCTGACTCCAAACAAACATGACAGAGAGAAAAGTTGGCAATATTTAACAAACTTATATGTTCATATGCATTTATCATTTGATCCAGTAATCTCTTTTATTGGAAGTTACCCGGAGGATACATCTACAAAAACTAAATCAAGTGCACAAGGTTATTAATTGTGGTATTGTTTTTAATAGCAAAATGTTAGCAACCCAAATACCACATACATAGGAAATTCATTGAACCAAAGATGGTACAGGAAGTCTCTCTGAACCTACACTGATTTGGGGGGCTGCCCGATAGCAAAAAATAAAAATAAAGATAGTAGAGCTACAGAATTGAATACCATATAGCCATAAATAAAAATGAAGAGATCTATGTACTAATATGAAGTGAATGTCAGGATATATTTTTAAGTGAAAAAAATGAGTTCAGAAAAAATACATACAGCATGCTACCTTTTGTTAAGAAAAAGGGAAGAAATAAGACTAGATAGTCTGTGTTTCCTCATTTTTTATAATGGCCTTTTATTTATTTTGATCAGGTTCTTACTCCATCATCCACGCTGGGGTACAGTAGACCAATTATAGCTCATCACAGCCTCGACCTCCTGGGTTCAAGCAATCCTTCCACCTCAGCCTCCGAGTAACGAGGACTACAGGCATGCACCACTACCCTGGCTAATTTTTTGATATATATATACATATACTTTTTTTTTTTTTTTGTAGAGAGTAGGTCTCACTATGTTACCTAGGCTGGTCTCAAACTCCTGAGCTCAAGCAATCCTCCCACCTCGACTTCCTGAAGTCCTGGGATTATAGGTGTAAGCCATGACCATGCCCAGCCAGACAACAGCTTTTTAAATATGCATTCATATAACATAAAATTCACCCTTTTAAAATACACACTTCAGTAGTATAATCGAAAGATATACAGTTATCACCACAATTTTAGAACATTTTCATTACCATAAAATGAAATCCTGCACCCACTATGTCACTCCCTATTTCCCGTTTCTGATAGCCACTGGCAACTAGCTACTCATCTATTTTCCATGTATATGGATTTTCTTGTTCTGGACACTTTACATAAATAGAATCATACAGTATGTTGTCTTTTGTGTATTGCTTCTTTCATTAAGCATTATGTTTTCAAGGTTCATCATGTAGCATGTATCAGTATTTTGTTTCCCTTTGTGTGGATATACCACATTTTGTTACGCATTCACCAACAGAGAGACATTTCAGTTATTTTCATATAACACTCCTGTGAACCAACATTCACATACAAGTTTTTTACGTAGGCATATGTTTTCTTCACTTGGGTATATAACAAGGAGGTGAACTGCTGGGTCATTTGGTAACTCTATGTTTAGCATTTTGAAAACCTGCCAAACCGTTTTCCAAAGTGGCTGCACCATTTGCTGATTCTACTAGTGATATATGAGGGTTCCAAATTCTCCACATCTTTGCTAAATAACAGCTCGTATTTTTGGCTTACATTTTACATTTTAACTATTCTAGTGAGTATGAAATAGTAACTCATTGTGGTTTTGAATTACATTTCCCTGATGGCTAATGAAGTTGAACATCTTTTTATGTGTTTATTGCCCATTTACGTATCTTCTTTGGAGACATGTCTAGTCAAATTATTTGCCCATTTTTAAACTGGGTTAGTGTTATTTTTTATTTTTATTGTTGAGTTGTAAAGGTTCTTTTTATACTCTGGATTCAAGACTCTTATCAGATATTTTATGCAGATATTTTCTCCCATTCTGTAAGTTGTCATTTCACTTTCTTGACGTCTTTCTTCAAAACAACAAAAGTTTTAATTTTGATGAAGTTCAATTTATCTATTTTTCTTTCCTCACTTGTACTTTTGATGTCATATCTAAGAAAACATCAACTGATTCAAAGTCATGTCTATTTTTTTTCTAAGAGCTTAATACTTTTATCTTTTACCTTTAGGTCTTTGATCCATTTTGAATTGATTTTTCTCTTTTGGTGTAAAGGAATCCAACTTCATTCCTTAGCATATTGGTATCTGTTTGTCCCAGCACCATTTGTTGAAGAAGCTATTTTCCCCCAATGAATTGTACTGAAACCCTTGTTAAAAATCAGTTGACCACGAATGTACAGGCTTATTTCTGGTCCTCAACTCATTCCATTGATCTTTATGTCTATCTATCCTATGCAAATACCACACTGTCTTGATTAGAGTTTTGTAGTAAATTTTGAAATCAAGAAGTATGAGTCCTTCAGTTTTATTCTTCTTTGTTAAGATTGGTTTGGCTATTCTGAATTCCTTGTATTTCTATAGGAATCTTAAGTTCAGCTTGTCAATTTCTTCAAAGAAGTTAGCTGAGATATTAAAAGATATTGGATTGAATCTGTAGAACATTTTGAGTTGTATTGCTATCTAAATAATATAAAATCTTCCAATTTATGTATATGGTATGTCTTTGCATTTATTTCTGTCTTAAATTTATTTCAACAATATTTTATAAGTCTTTAGAGTATAGATTTAGTACTTCTTTTGTTAAATTTATCCCTAAGCATTGGGATTGTTTTGAGCCATTTAAAATGAAATTGATTTATTAATTTTACTTTTAGATTATTCATTGTTAATGTATAAAAATACAACTGATTTTTTATGTTAATCTTGTATCCTGCACCTTTGCTGAACTCATTTTATTAGTTCTAATAGCTTTTTAACGGATTCCTTCAAATTTTTCTGTATACAGAATCATGTAATCTGAAAATAAAAATAGTTTTACTTCTTTTTTTCCAATATGAATGTCTTTTTTTCATTTTCTTGCCTAATTGCCCTGGATAAAACTTTCATTCTGATGTTGAGTACAAGATGAGAGTCATCTTTGTATTTTTTTTATCTTAGACTGAAAGCTTTCATTCTTTTACACAATAGCATACCCACCATACAACACTAAACATGGTGTCTCACACATATGTCCCTTAATAAAGAACACACATTCTGTGCCACTAAGCACAATATTTCACACACATATCACTAAATACATAGTGGTAGCATAGACACCATGCATCACTCAACACAGTGTCTCATATATATGACCCTAAACACATTAGCACATGTACCACACACCTATAAATAGAATGTCTCATACATATGTCATTTATCATATCACAATAGCACACACATCACACACCTATAAACGTAGTGTTTTACACACACATCAGTAAACATAGCAGTACACATACTATATGAGGGGACCCAAAAAAACCAGAATATATTTATTAAAAATTATCTATTTATTCTTACATCTTTAAATTTCTGTCACCTTAAAAGTACTCTCTGTTTGATGCAATACACCTATTGAGATGCTTTTTCCACTGCTCAAAACAGTTTTTGGCTGGGTATGGTGGTTCATGCCTGCAATCTGAGCATTTTGGTAGGCAGAGGCAAGAGGATTACCTGAGCTGAGGGGTTCAAGACACCTTGTCTCTACAATAAATCAAAAAATTAGCCAGGCATGGTGGTGTGTGCCTGTGGTTCCAGGTACTTGGAAGGCTAAAGTGGAAGGATCGCTTGAGCTTAGAAGGTGGAGGCTACGGTGGCCATGAGTGTACCACTGCATTCCAGCCTAGGCGATGAAGTGAGACTCTGACTCAAAACAACAAACAAAAAAGTTTTTGAACTTGTGGGTAGATGTGCTTGTAAATCACCCGTCATGAAATGGGCAAACACTTTGAAAGAATCTCAAAAAAAAACTCACTGCAGCCGAATGCAGCCTCTCGCAACAATGCTAGCTGGTACACTGATGCTGATGGGTTCCTAGAACACTTACCTACCGGGAGAAACCTGTACGACAAGGGGCCCACTCTCCAAAAAAAAAGATAATTTCAGTTTTGGGGGCGTCCCCCCTCGTATATCACTAAAACCAGTATCTCACACAACAGAACAACAGATGTACCGCTAAAAATTGTTTCACACATACATTACTAAATACAGTAGCACATACACCATGCACCACTAAACAGAGTTTCATACATAGGTCACTAAAAAGTTTTCAGAGATGTCCTTTATTAGGTTGAAGAAGTTCCTTTCTATTCCTACTTTGTTGAATGCTTTTATCATTAAAGGATATTGGTTTTTTTGTCGATGCTTTTTCTGTATCTATTTAGATGATCCTGTATTTTTTGTTTTTTATCCTATTTGTATAGAGTGTTACACAAAATGATATTTAGGTGCTGAACCAACATTGTAATCCTGAGATAAACGTCACTTGATTATGCTGTGTAACTTCATTTCATATGTTGATGAATTTGATAGGCTCATACTTTGCTGAGTATTCATAAGGAATATTGGTCTATAGGTTTCTTTCTTGTGATATCTTTTTTGGTTTTGTTATCAGGATAATACTATTCTTATAGAATGAGTGGGGCAAGTGTCCCCTCCTATCAATTTTTTGGAAGCTTGTATTGATGTTAATTCTTTAAACCCTTAATAGACCTTACCAGTGAAGTCATCTGGTTTAGGGTTTTTCTTTGTGGATTGTTTTTCTGATTGCTTAGCCAATATCTTTATTTGTCTGTTTATATTTTCTATTTTTTAGTGACTCTGTTTCAGTAGCTTGTATTTTCCTAAGAATTTATTCATTCACTAATCTAACTTATTGGCATACAGTTGTTCATAGTTTTTGCTTTTTATTCTTCTTATTTCTGTTAGGTTGGTAATCATGTTTCCTGTTTTCATTTCTTGGTCAGTCTCACTAAAGATTGTCAACTGTATTGATCTTTTCAAAGAACCAACTTTTAGTTTTATTGATCTTCTGTATTGTTCTTCTATTCTCTCACTTATTCTCACTATATTTTTCATTATTTTTATTTTCTTTTTCCTTTTTTATTTTATTTTTTGAGTCAAGTCTCAGTCTATTGCCCAGGCTGCAGTGCAGTGGCAACACTCACGGCCACCGTAGCCTCAACCTGCCAGGCTTAGGTGATACTTCCACCTCAGACTTCCAAGTAGCTGGAACTATAGGCACGTGCTACCATGCCCGGCTTATGTATGTATATATGTATGTATGCATACATGGATGTATGTAAGTATGTGTACAAGTATTATAGAGACAAGTTCTCAACAAGTTACCCAGGCAATCCTCTCACCTCGGCCTCCCAAAGTGCTGGGATTACAGGCTTGAGCCACCATGCCCGGCCCTTATTTTTCTTTTTCAATTTGCTCTGGATTTCATTTGTTGTTCCTTTTTTTAGTTTACTAAGGTGCAAGTTTAGGTTATTGATTTGAGATTATTCTTCCTTTTTAATGTAGGTGTTTACAGCTGTAAATTTCTAAAATTTTTGGTTTTGTTTTGTTGAGTCGGAGTCTCGCTCTGTTGCCCAGCTCACAGCCACTGCAGCCTCTACCCGCTGGACTCAGGCGATCCTTCTGCCTCAGTCTTCCAAATAGCTGGAACTACAGGCATGCACCACTACACCCAACTCATTTTTTTGATTTGTTGTAGAGACGCGGTCTCACCAAGTTGCCCAGACTGGTCTTGAACTCCTGGGCTCAGGCAATCCCCTTGCCTTTGCCTCCCAAAGTGCTGGGATTACAGGTGTGAGCAAATTTTCCTTTAATCTGTGTTTTATCTGCAATCTATAAGTTTTTATATGTTATTTTTAAATTTTCATTCATCTCAAATTATTTTCTAATTTCTCTTGTGACTTCCTCTTTGATATCTGGTTACTTAGAAGTGTGTCGTTTAATTTTGTACATTTGAATTTTCAAAATATCCTTTGTTATTGACTTATAATTTTATTCCTTTGTGGTCAAAGAACATACTTTATATGATTTCAAAACTTTTACATTTATTTATTTATTTATTTTTATTTTGTATTTTTGAGTTGGAGTCTCACTCTGTCGCCCAGACTGGAGTGCAGTGGCCGCTCCCG
>NW_007039949.1:0-39677 GCF_000164805.1 Carlito syrichta | reverse complement strand
CCTCAGCCTTCCAAGTAGCCAGAATTACAGGCACACGCTACCATGCCCGGCTGATTTTTTGGTTTATTGTAGAGATGAGGTCTTGCTGCCCAAGCGGGTCTCGAACCCGCAGGCACAGGCAATCCACTCACCTCAGCCTCCCAAAGCCGCGGGATTACAGGCTGAGCCACCAAGCCCGGCTACTTTTACATTTATTAAGGATTATTTTGTGGTCTAATATATCATCTATCTTGGAGAATACTCTATGTGCACTTGAATATAATGTGTTTTCTGCTTTTGATGGGTGTTTGTTTAAGTCTAGTTGATTTAAAGTGTTGTCAAAAACTTCTATTTCCTTATTGATCTTTCTAGTTCTATCAATTATAAAAAATGAAGTACTGAAGCCCTCAACTGTTATTGTTGATTTTCTATTCCTCTTTTCAAATTTGTCAATTTTTGCTGTAAATGTTTTGGGACTCTGCTTTTAGTTACATATATGTTTATAATTGTTATGTTTTTCTGATGGATTGACTCTATTGTCACTATAAAATAATCTTGTTTGTCTCTAGTAAAAAGTTTTGTCTTAAAGTATATTGTGTATGGTGTTATTACAGCCATGCCATTTCTCTTTTGAATACTGTTTACATGGACTAGCTTTTCCATATTTTTAGTGTCTTTGAGTTTAAAGCATAGCTCTTGAGACAACATATAGTTAATGATTTTTTATCCATTGCCAATCTTCTCCTTTTGATTAGAGTATTTGGTCCATTTAAATTTACTGTGGTTACTGATACGATAGAATAGAAAACTAATACAACCATAAATATAGCTTTATAAGTATTGCTTTATATAGTTGTCAGATAGGAGTAAAAAGAATCATAAGCAAAATACAAATTTATACAGCCTTATATTTGCTTATGTAGTTACCTTTATCATTACTCTTCATGTGTGTGGATTTAAATATCTGCCTTTTGTCTTTTCGTTTCACTTTGAAGGATTTCCTTTAGTACTCTTGGTAGGGCAGGTCTGCTAGCAATTAATTATCTCTGTTTAGCCGGGAGTGTCTTAATTTCTTCTTAATGTTTGAAAGATAATTTTACTGGAAATACAATCCTTGGTTGACAATCTTTTTCCCTCAGTATTTTGAATATGTCATCACACTGCTTTTTGGTCTCTATGGTTTTTGATGAGAAGTCAGCTGTTGTTGAGAATTTCTTGTAAATAATGAGTTGCTTTTCTCTTACTTTCAAGGTTTGCCTGTTGACCTTGGATTTTGACAGTTTGAATGTGATGCAGCAGGGTATACATCATTTGAATTTATGATACTTAGTGAGTGTTTAACTTTCTGGATGTCCAAATTAATGTTTTTCATCAAAATTTGGAAATGGCAGTTTTCTGCCATTATTCCTTTAAATATTCATTCTGCCCCTTTCTCTGTCTTCTCTCCTTCTAGGACTCCCATTTTCATGCATTGGTATGCTTGACGGTGTCCCACAGTTATCTTAGACCTTATTCATTGTTCCTTATTCTTTTTTCTTTCTGTCTCTCAGACTGGATAATTTCAAGCAACCTATCTTCAAATTTGCTGATTCTTTCTTCTGCCAGTTCAAATATTCTCTTATTCTCTCTAGCAAATTTTTCATTTCAGTTATTGTACTTTTAAACTCCTAATTTTTTTTTTTATTGTATGTGTATGCATATGAATGTCTCCTCTCCTCCTCGTCCTCCTCTTGCTGCTGCTGCTCCTCCTTCTAGTGATGAGGTCTTGCCATGTTGTCCAGGTTGATCTTAAACTTCTGGCCTCAAGCAATCCTCCCACTTTGGTCTCCCAAAGTACTGGGATCACAGGTGTGAGCCACCACACCTGGCTGAATTTCTATCTGGCCCCCTTTTTAAAAATCATTTCCATCTTCTCTAGTTTGTGAAACATCATTCTGATACTTTAATTTAGGTTTTTTGTTTGTTTGTTGATTTTTGTGTTTGTTTTTGGGGTTTTTTTTTTAGTTAGCAGTCTCACTTTGTCACCCAGGCTGAAGCGCAGTGGCATGATCATTAACAATCACGTCTTAGGGCACCTCAGCATCCCAAGTAGCAGGGACTACAGGTGTGGGTCACCACACCCAGCTAGTTTTTTTTATGTTTTTGTGGAGATAAGGTTTTGCTATGTTTTCCAGGTTGTTCTTGAACTCCTGGGCTCAGGCAATCCACCTGCCTCAGCTTCCCAAAGTGCTGGGATTACAGGCATGAGCCAGCGCGCCTAGCAAAATTAGTTCTTTAGACATGGTTTCTCTTAGTACTTTGAGTATATTTATGATGGCTGATTTTTAAAATTTTTGTTGCAGAATTGTGGGGTGCAAGTGAGGATTTACTACATAAGTAAGTTGCATGTAGGTGAAGTTTGGATTTCTAGCGGACCCTCTCTCCCCCTGATAGTGGACCTGGACCCAGTGTACTGCCATGTGCCCCCATCCCTCCTCCCTCCCCTAGCAGTGGCCAGTGTCTTCTGTTCTCACCCTTGTGCTCTTGTGCCCAGTGATCAGGGCCCACTTTGTTTCTATGATAGTTCATTTACTATAATGACCTCCAGTTGCATTCATGTTGCTTTGAAGGATATGATTTTTTTCTTCATTATGGCTGCGTAATGGTCTATCATGTATATGTACCACATTTTCTTTATCTAGTTCACTTTTGATGGGTATCTGGGTTGGTTCCATGTTTTTGCTATTGTGGATGGCTCTGCAATGAACATACATGTGCAGGTGTCTTTCTGGCAGACTGACTTATGTTCCTGTAGGTGTATCCTCAGAAGTGAGATTACTGGATCATATGGAAGCAATTTTTAGTTCTTTGAGAAAACACCACACTGCTTTACACAAAGGTTGAATTAGCTTACATTCCTATCAACAGTATAGAAGCTTTCCCTTTTCTCCATAGTCACACCAACACCCGTTGTTTTTTGACTCTTTAATGACAGCCATATGATAATTGATTTAAAACATTTAATAAGTTCAATATTTGAGCTTCCTTAGGGACAGCTTCTGTTGACTGCTTTGTTTCCTCTGTATGGGCCAAACTTTTGTGTTTCTTAGTATATCTCATATTTTTTCTTGGAAACTGAACATTTAAGATAATATAATGAGGTGAGGCAACTCTGGAAATCAGATTCCCCTGTCCCCAGAGTTTGTTGTTGTTTCAGTTTGTTGTTGCTGTTGTTGCTGTTGCTGATTGTTTAATGACTCTCCTGGACTAATTCTCAAAAGTCTGTATTTCTTGCCTGTGTGACCACTGAAGTCTCTACTCAACTAAGTTAATGGTCAACTAATAATTGGATGGAGATTTCTTAAATGCCTTGAACAAGTAAGTTTCACAGCTTTTGCCAAGGGTATCTATGTGTGTGTTGGGTCACACCTTTAATGCTCCAGAAGATAGTTTATAACTCTGCCTTACCCTTCCCTTCCTGTTTGGGCAAAGCCTCAAGGTCAGTCAGAGATGAGATACTGGGGCTTTCTCGGGTCTTTCTTGGACATGTGCACAGCCCTGCACATGCATGTGTTCTTCAAGAGTTTCAAGGAGAAGTCAGAGATTATCACAGCTCTCTGTAGACATCTCATTCCCATCTTTTCCTTTTAATCTTCTTAGTCAACTTCTTGTTAGCTTTAACTGGTAATACCACTTCAGGTAGCTGCAATGTTAAACAATTGCAGCTGATTTTTTTTCCCCTAGCAAATGTCCTTGGGATAGAACTGTTTGCATGGGAGTGAGTTCTGAGTCAGTTAAAATAAAGACAAACTCTGGTAGTAGAGATTTTCAGGGAGCTGCCAGATGGATCAAATAGTGACAATTTTCTGCGTTAGGAATTTAGGAGGATATTCAAGCCTATTCTGTCCCCTCCAGTGGCTGCTGGGACAGAAAAGGCTTGAATAGTACTAGTTTTCACAGCTACTATAGTTTCAAGGCTACTGAAAAGCTGGGAAGAGAGGAATGGGACTAAAGTAAGCCAAAATAGCACAAAGCTTTCCGTTCTTACCTAGGTTCAGTTATTTTTCTTGAATAACCCTTGGAATTTTGCAAGCTTTTGGTTAATTTTCTGAAAAAGAACTCTGAAAAAGTTGACTTTAGCAATTTTTGACCATGTTCTTGTTACTGTCATGGAGGAGTAGATTTTCAGGCATCTTTACCCTTCCATTGTGGAAGTAATTTTATCTGTGTTTCTTCATTTAAAAAAAAAAAGAAAAGAAAGAAAGCAACACAAGATAAACCAGATACTAATAAAAATTTATATTTATAGGGAGTAATTCTCAAATAATTTTGTGTATATTATAGTACAGAGAAAATGAGAAAATGCATTGATTTTTGTTGGAAACCAGGAATCTCACTGTAGGATAAGAAAGATTCAAATATACAAGGATAAAGGTAGAATGGCATTTGTTGGATTTGAATTGGTGGCATCAGTATTAAGCTATGATTTAAAATATATATATATAAGTTTCCAAGAGTTCATATTTTTTTTGTCCACTGATAAGGCCTAAAAATAATGATAACCTAGTAGTAACGAACATCTAGCACCCAGTTCTTCATTTCTATGTACTATGCCCCATTAAAAGAAACACGATAAGCTGGGCTTGGTGGCTCAGCCTGTAATCCCGCGCCTTTGGGAGGCTGAGGTGAGTGGATTGCCTGAGCCTGCGGGTTCGAGACCTACCTGGGCAACTTGGCGAGACCTCATCTCTACAATAAATCAAAAAATAAGCCAGGTGTGGTAGCACACGCCTGTAGTTCTAGCTACTTGGAAGGCTGAGGCAGGAGGTTTGCCGGAGCCCAGTAGGTCAAGGCTGGGGTGGCTGGGAGCGGCCACTGCACTCCAATCTGGGTGACAGAGTGAGACTCCAACTCATAAAAAAAAAAAAAAAAAGAAACATGATATATCTGAAGAAATGAATGATTCCAGAGCAGTTGCAGGAAAAGTAGAAGGTGAGCCTAGAACATAATTTTGTGCCAGAAAACAAAGAGGCACTCAAAGACCAATAGGAATTGTCCAAAGGATACAGGGGACAGCTTGGAGTGACTCCAGTAGCCAAGTTAGTGACAATTTGAAATTCATAAAAATATTCATTACAATGAGTAATGATGGTAATGGAATACTATAACATAATGAACTTAAAATTGCCAACAGTCCATAGTAATACAAAAATGAAAAAAGAGAAAAAGAAATGGAAAGCTCTTCTTTACAGAAGAATATCAGCTAACAACAATAGAAGGAATGATAGAATAAAATAAAATAATCATTCTACAATCCCTAGTGTCAAATTTGATTCAGGCAAGAATCATCAATGAATTCTGAAGTATTGGAAAGAATATTGGGGGGCAATAGAGAATTCACAAGATCTCCAAGTATCACCCCCACAGATTATTTACTAATTACAATGGGGAAATGTAGCTTTAAAATGGAGAGACCCAGGCTGTGCACAGTGGCATACCCCTGTAATCCCAGCATGTTGGGAGGTTGAAGTGGAGTGATTGCTTGAACCTAGCAATCAAGACCAGCCTAGGGAACATAACAAGTCTTTATCTCTACAAAAAATTTAAAACTTAGGCTGAGCACAGTGGCTCACACCTGTAATCCCAGCACTTTGTGAAGCTGAGGCAGGAGGATCGCTTGAGGCCAGGAGTTTGAGACCAGCCTGGGCAACATAATGAGACCTGTCTTAACAAAAAATAATAATAATTAGCAGGCCTGGTGGTGCATGCCTGCAGTCCCAGCTACTTTAGAGGCTGAAGCAGAAGGATTACCTGAGCCCAGGAGATTGAGGTGAGCCATGATTGTGCCATTGCATTCCAACCTGGGCGACAGGGTGAGACCCCAATTCATAAAATAAAATGAAATGAAATGAACTAGATCCATTGCTTGAGCCCAGGAGTTTAAGGTTGTAGTGAACTATGATCATATCACTGCACTCCAGCCTGGGTGAGACCCTATCTCTTAAAAGAAAGAAAAGAAAAGAGACAAAGAGGGAGACAGAGAGAAGAGATGGAGAGACAGAGACAGGAGAGATACAGTGGTTGTTAATTAAGTGATCACACTTGGAGACCACCAAAAGGGACAATTTACTAACAGGCAGGGCCTCCTGATGAGATTCACTAAAAATCCATAACATTATTTGTGTAACTCTTTTAAAAATTATGTGGGACTTGAATCTAATCATAGATAAATCTCAACCTCAGTCCTACGAACATTTTGGGCTGAATAATTGTTGTGGAGACTGCTCTATGTCTTGTAGGATGTTGCGCAGCATCCCTGGCCTCTACCCACTAGAGGCCAGTAGCATCCTCCCAGTTGTGACAACCAAAAATGTCTTCAGTCATTGCCAAATGTCCCCTAGGGGGCAAAAACACCCCAGTTTAGAACCACTGATGTACAATGTATTTTACAAGAAAAAGCCAGTTTTGTTAAGAGAAAAAAAAGGGGGGGGGGGGTGTGAATGTCCATTCTACAATTAAAGAGCGTGGGGATATAATGACCAAATGTAATAGGAATGCCAGTAATCTCAGCACTTTGGGAGGCCAAAGTAACAAGACTGCTTAAGCCCAGGAGTTCGAGACCAGACTGGGTAACAGAGTGAGACCTCCTTTCTACAAAAAAATTAAAAAGTTAACTGAGTGTGGTTGCTCATGCCTCTAGTTTCAGCTACTTGAGAGACTGAGGTCGGAAGATCACGTGAGCCTAGGAGTTGGAAGCTGCAGTGAACTGTGATCACAGTACTGCACTCCAGCCTGGGCGACAGAGCGAAACCCCCAATTCAATAAGAAAAATTTTTAAAAAGAAAAATTTCTATAAAAGTCATATTTTGGAGATTTAGGGAAATTTGAACTTGGACTGCATATTAAGTGATATTAATTTATTGTTCATTTTCTTTTATTTGAGTTGAAGTCTCACTCTGTCATCCAGGCTAGAGTGTAGTGGTACACTCATAGTCACCCCAGCATTGACCTGCTAGGCTCTGGCAATCCTTCCGCCTCAGCCTTTCAAATCACCAGAACCACACCCAGCTAATTTTTCATTTATTGTAGAGATGAGGTCTCGCCAAGTTGCCTGGACTGGTCTCGAATCCGTGGGCCCAGGCAATCCATTTGCCTTGGCCTTCCAAAGTGCTGGGATTGCAGGCTGAGTCACCACCGAACCTGGTCATATTGTTCAATTTCTTAGATGTACTAATATAGCTATTTAGGCAAACGTTTACTCCAATCTTGGCACATACATACTAAGGTGTTTAAGGGAAAAGTATACTGTCGATTGAAATTTTCTTTGAAACTTGCTTTTAAATGGTTCACTAAAACATAAGGTATGTGGGGCAAGGGGGAGTAGTGAGGGGGAAATGGAAGCGGGGGACACAGATGTTGGCAACAGAAACTGATGAATTTCACTGGAGAGTATTTGGGCATTCATAGTTATTATTTTTCCTACTTTGCAGTAGGCTTGAAAATTTCCAAAATAAAAAGTTGAGGGGAACTATGATAAAATTCATGGAGAAAAATAAGTAAAGGGGCTAGAAGTCACTTAGGGAGTGAGTGTAGGTAGACGAGAGAAGGTTCCTAAGGACAGAGTCCTGAGGAAGCCAAGTAGACTGACAAGGAGAAAAACCAGGGAATGTGAAGCCATGGTAGCTCAAGAAGAACATGTTTCATCTCCATTGCTGCTAAGAAGCTCAATAAGATGCCAACAGGAAAATCAAACAAACAAACATTGATTTTGGCAAGATGTGTGTCATTAATGATCTTGATTAAATAGTGAGGACAAGAGTCCTATTGAAGTGGCTTGAGGAAAAGTTGGCAATGAGGAAGGATGAGAAAAAGAATAGTCCATTGTCGTGATGAGGTTTATTGGGAAAGAGAACAGTCAAGAATTAGAAGAGGACATGGGCTTAAAGCAGGTTTTTGTTTTATATTTTTTCAGATGAGTGATATTAAGACATGTTTCTTTACCTGTGGGAATGATCCCTCAGAGTATGAAAGAGACGAGATTGCAGAAGTGAAGACTCTGAGTTTGTGAGAGGGGACGGGATTCAGCGAACAAGTGAAAGGGTTGCATTTGTCGAAAGAGGAGATCAATAGACCTCCCCTGATTGCATCTGTTTTCTCTAGGGATCACTAACAAAGACATCATTGGGATGAGGGGAAGATGTTGGAGATTTGAGAGGAGAGTAACATGAAATATTATTTCAGAAAGTAGAAAAATGAATTTATTAGGAAGTGGATAGAAATAAAACAGATAGGCAATGTTTTAATTTCATTTTAGACTTGTCATAAATAGAAAGCCAGTTCAATCTATATGAGCAGGAAATTTTTGTCTTACAACATTTGTTTGTTTGGGCACGGGTGCAGAGTAACAGGATAGTTGAAGTTAACCAGATATAATTGACTTTTATCATTTTTACTGACTGCTCAGACTCAGAACCCTTTTCTTATGTATTGGAACCCATTTCCAATATTTCCTAAGTTAGGAACCCCCTTCTCCATTCTAACAGGCTTGGTGAATGACATAAACACCCTCCTGACGGAAATCCTGAAACTGCCAGATACCTACTTTCTAGCTTAGGACTACTTTGCAGCTAGAAGTGAGAATATGACCTAGGTGCATCTAATCAGATTCATTGCTCTGAATTTTGCATTTGGAACTAAGAAATAAACAGAGGCAGTGGAGCATCTTCACTGGCAGTGATAGAGATGGTGGCAGTCGTGGCAACAGTGCCAGTGGTGGCCTCCCATCCCCAGTGTGATCAGCAACAACACTGCAGCACCTACCCCCTGGAATCCAGTACAGGTGTCCTCACCAGACCAGTTCTGTGTCCTAATTTGGGTTGTGATTCTTACTGCATAACCTCAAATCTGGTTCTCCAACTCTTCCAGCAATTCTTTGAGCCAACCAATGTCTTTACAATGCAAATACTTCATTATGAAATGGCACAGTAATTTTCTTAAAGCCACTGAGTTCATTTACAAGCTAAGTGGGCAAATTCAATTTTCTACCAAAAAAAAAAAAAAGCATTTTGTGGCCTAAATGAGCAAATGCAACTTGTTATAATAAACATATTTTAGAAGTTTTATGATTATCCCAAACTTGTGGTTAAAGGTTGCATTCCTATGAGATTAAACAAAAACAAAAAGCCTCTTGTACTATAACAGATGAATATCTCTTGGAACCTCTTTACTTCCTTCTCTCTGAATACCAGCAAACACATTGAGAAGAACTGTCATCACAACAACAAGGAAGCAAGCATGGATAATTTAATCATAAATTAGATCTTTGGTGAGGTCTGGCTAGTCTTCAACAATGTTAACATTTTCTTCTTTTTCTTGCTAAGATGGTAATAACCAGAACAACACTTTCATTCTCAAGTAATATTGGCAAAAACATATTTCCTCTTCAGGCTTTTCATCAAATATTATTGCGATCAATAGTTGTGTGTGTGTGTGTGTGTGTGTGTGTGTGTGTGTGTGTGTGTGTGTTTTAACCAAGTTTGGATTTTTGAATCATCATTTTTAAAAAATTGGAGTCTCACTGTCTCCCAGGCTGGAGTGAGGTGGCATGATCATGGCTACTATGTCTTCATCCTGCTAGGCTCAGCCTCCCAAGTAGCTGGGACTACAGGCACACACCACCATATCTGGATAATTTTTTAATATATTGTAGAGATGAAGTCTCACCATGTTTCACAGGCTAGTCTTGAATTCCTGGGCTCAGGAAATTCTCTCCCCCCAGCCTCCCAAATTGCTGGGATTACAGATGTGAGCTACAACACTGGGTCAAGTCAAAATTTTGAGCCTACATTTCTAGCAAGTCTACCTCTTGTTTGTTTCTTTTTCTTGTCTCATTGCATTGGCAAGCACCTTGGGATCACATTGAATAGAGATGATTGTAGTTATCCTTTCAGTCATGCAAATAGGCTCTTCCTTCAGTGACCAGTATACATTCATTCTCCAGCAAAGTTATAACTCTAGACACAGGAGAATGTAAAGTGGATGGAATCTGACATGTATATATTAGTCTAACCTTTCATTTTACTTATCTTGGCTCATTATTCTTCCCTTTACTCTCAATAATCTCACTTTTGCTTCTCAGACCTCCTACATTAGTGTTTTTTTTGTTTGTTTATTTTGTTCTGTTTTGTTTTTATTAATATCCATTTTGCAAATGAGGAATGTAAGCCTCCAAGAGTTGAAGTCCAAAGTCACACAGTTAATTAGTGACTGCCAAATCTATACTCAGAACTTTGTGGAGGCAAGTCCAAACCTTTTTCAGCTGCTGCATTGTTTGAGTCTGGTTTTTGTTCTAATTTAAGTTCCTAGACGGCAATAATGAAATTTTTCTATGTTTGCATGATGCAAATCACTTAGCTAATGAGGACAGACCTTCAATTAAATTCAGTAATAAATTAGTATAAAAAATTTCTTAATTGAGCTTTGAAAAAAAAACTGACGCTTTTAAAAAGAACTCTTTTATATAAAAAATGTTTTATTTTGGTAAAATAGTAAAATATCACAAAAATTAATGACTAAAAATGTAAGAATGTTTAAAATGACATCTTCCAGAGAGATGGTTATGAATTAATGGCTAGAAGACCACAGATGCAGAATGCTATTATCATTACATTGTACCAGGGGTACGTATTATCAATATGACATACGATTGGTGATGCTGAATCTTTATCACTTGACTGAGGCAGTGTTTGTTAGGTTTCTCCACTGTAAAATTATTATTTTCTCCATTTTCATACTGTACTCTGGAAGAAAGTCATTATGTGCAGCCCATACTCAAGAAGTGGAGAGTTATGCCTACCTTCTTGAGGGCAGAGTATCCACATAAATTATTTGGAATTCCTCTGCAAAGAAGATTTGTCTTTTCTTCCCCATTTGTTAACTTATTCAACTCATTATGTGGACTCATAGACATTTATCTCATACTTTAGATTATAATCTAATATTATCTAGTCTCTTTGGTCAATGGTTTTAGTTTTGGAAACCGGGTACTCTTTCAGAGTTTCTTAAGTTGACTCCTGTGGTTCTTTGACATTTCCCCATCAATGTGGGTTTTTTGTTTTGCTTTGTTTGCTTGTCTTAAGCACTAGCTTGCTTTCTGACAGTACAAACTCTCCAGTTTCATTTTGTATATTTCTTTTCCTGGTCCTAGAATAAACAATTTCTCCAAGGATCCCTGGCTTTTTTTAGTGGAGAATAGTTTTAGAACAAGATAAAGATACTAGGTATGCCCATTGCAACTGAAGTGTCATTTCTTTTAGGCTCTCTCAGATGACAGAGCAAAGAAATGCATGCACGTATACTAACCCGTGTATATGCACATATCTATAAATATTTCTATTATTTCTATGTGTTACAAGCATTTTCTCGTAGGATCTTGTTTATCTTTTAACTCTGTGATCTCTATCCCTGTATGAAAGTTTTGGGATCTATCTATCTATCTAATCATATATATATAGAGAGAGAGAGAGAGAGAGACAGAAAGAGAGAGAGTCAAATTGGTAACTATTTTCCCCACAATTTTTATTTTTTATAAATTTATGTTATATTCTACTATTTAAAAAAGGATGAGTAGGAGTTAATCCGATGAAGGTAGGGAAGAACATTCCACATGGAGAGACAAAGAGGTAAGTTCACAGAGATGAGCAGGTGCAGGGTCTTTTCCCTAGACTGGCTTCCTTCCAAATGGCCTCATTTCTGCCCCCAGGGTCATGTGACTGTCCATGCTGGGCTCTGAGGCCCCTGCTTTGTAACTGCTAAGTGGAAAACAGAAGACTACTAAATAATGTAAACCTCAGATCTCCCCTTACTAGACAGGTTACTTCGGCAAAGCTACCAAGTCCCAGGAGTGTTTTTATTTCATGTATTTATTGGTTAGCTAACTCAATATTTAAAGCACAATTACTACTTACCAGGCACTGTTTTAGGTATTGAGGATCCCCTGAAGAAAGAGACAATGCTCTTGCTCTCATGAAGCATATACCTAGTGGAGAAGGTGTAAATGTATAACTAAAGGCCAGGTGCAATGACTCGCACCTGTAATCCCAGCAATTTGGGAGGTGGAGGTGAGAGGACTGCCTGAGCCCAGGGGTTCAAGACCAGTCTGGGCAATTTGGTGAGACTTTGTCTCTACAGTAAAAAAAAAAAAAAAAAAAAAAAGCTGGACACAGTGGTACATGCCTGTAGTTCTAACTACTTGGAAGACTGAGGCAGAAGGATCACCTAGGTTGAAGCTGTGGTAGCTATGAGCATGCCACTGTATTCCAGCCTGAGCAAGAATGAGACTTCAACTCCCCCCCCAAAAAAGAAAAGAATAATAAGCAAAAAGGCAATTTCACAAAGTGATTACTATTTAAAAAACAAAATTAAGTAATAGATTAGGAACGTGTGGCATTGTGGAGTCATGGTGAGGATGGTAAGTAGGGTGAATTAAGTATGGAATGATGAGAAGGAGCCAGCCTCCAGGTAGAGGAAACAGCAAGTCTGAAGGCCCTGAAAAGGAGAAAACCATAGGATAGTGCAGGACCAGAAAGAAAAACAGAATGGCCGGAGCTTTGTAAAGGAGCAGGGAAACCATGGGATATGAGGTTGGAGAGGTTGGGATCAAATTCTAGGGTGGCCTTTTCTTCCAGTTTGCCTGGGATGTGTCCAGTTTGTACCTATTGTCTGGCTTTTACCTGCTTTAAAATTTGTCCTGCCCTTTCAGCTTTCAAAAGTGTTTGGGTTTAGACAATGAATTATATAGTTACTCCGCTTGAGGGTCACAATAAGTAATTTGAATTTCTAAATGCAATGAGAAGCTATTGAAGGTCATTAGGTGGGAAAATCAAGGGTCCCTTTATTTGATGCCTCCTGTAGGCTACATCAGCACTTTCTCTACCTCTGAAATAAAAATTAGCAGCCTCCATAAGTTTCGTTTTCTAAGAACTACAAAATGACCCACTAGTGTGTGATCTTGTATTAAATGTAAAAAGTTGGCATTCATCAAATGTGGCTAATATAGATCATGCATCTTGGCACTGGCTTCCTGGTATGTAGATCAAATCACCTCAGGTAGAGCAGTGTGCAAAGTGTCCTGACAGGGGAGGGGAGACCCATCTGCAGATGGAGAGTGGGAGACACAGCAGCAACTGGGAGCTTTGCTTTCACCATATTGTGATGTATCACAGCCTAAGTGGGCCCAGTTAAACAGATTTTCTGATTTATTATCCAGTTACCTTTCTTTTTTTTCTGAGCCAGAGTCTCACTCTGTCACCTAAGCTGGAGTGCAGTGGCACATTCACGGCCACCGCAGACTCACCCTGTTGGGCTCAGACGTTTCTTCTGTCTCAGCCTTCCAAATAACTGGAACACAAGTGCTCGCCACCACAGCCAGTTAATTGTTTTATTTATTGTAGAAACAAGGTCTCACCATGTTGCCCAGGCTAGTCTTGAACCTTTGGGTTTAGGTAATCCTCTCACCTCTGCCTCCCAAAGTGCTGGGATTACAGGCGTGAGTCACCGCACCTGGTCCATTATCCACTTATTGCTAACCCAACCCTCAAAAACTGGACTTGTGGTTTACACAGATATGCAGATTAAACATAAATTAATAAAGCCAGCACAAGCCCCAACAAGGAGCTAGCAGACCTGATTCTTCTCCTACTCTTGGTAGAACCCCTTTGCTAGACATATCATAAGACAAATACAATGATCTCATCAGATTCCACAAAAATCTGACAAATGAGCAAAAGGGAGTGGAAGAAATTATCAAAAATAATGTTTGAAATACATATTTACATTCACTATCACTCACAAAGCCTCCCACTCTGAGTGTATAGTCTGTCTTGAGAAGAATAATAACAGTAGTATGAGTAATTACAAACAAATAATTGGAATAATTGGTATTGTGTGCTCAAAAATGTTTTTGTTGTTAATGGCAGAATAACCTAAGTCAAGAGATCATTCCAATGATTACAAATTTCTTTTTTTTTTGAGTTGGAGTTGCCCAGGCTGGAGTGCAGTGGCACGCTCACAGCCACCCCAGCATCGATCTACTGGGCTCCAGCGATCCTTTCGCCTCAGCCTTCCAAGTTGCCAGAACTACAGATACACGCTACCACACCCAGCTAATTTTTGGTTTGTTGTAGAGACGAAGTTTCACCAAGTTGCCCCAACTGATCTTGAACCCTTGGACTCAGGTGATCCACTAGCCTCGGCCTCCCAAAGTGCTGGGATTATAGGCTGAGCCACCGAGCCCAGCCTACAAATTCCTTCATGAATCCAGGACTATTCTTTTTTTTTTTTTTTTCATTTATTTATCTTATTTTTATTTTAGAATTATGGGGTACATGTGAGGATTTGCTATATAAGTAAATTGTGTGAAGGTGAGGCTTGGGATTCTAGCAAGGCCTCTCTCCCCCTAGTAGTAGATATGGTACCCAGTGGGTGTATGTGTGCACCCCTCATCCCGCCCCCCGCGCCTTTAGCAGTGCCCAGCATCTGTTGTTTCTGCCTTTGTGCTCACTTATGAGTGAGAAAATGCAGTTTTCAGTTTTTTGTTTCTGTGATCGTTCACTTAGGATGATGGTCTCCAGCTATGTCTTTGTTGCCGCAAAGGATACTATTTTGTTCTTTTTATGGCTGCATAGTATTCTACCAGGTATAGGTGCCACATTTTCTTTATCCAGTCCGCTTTCACTAGGCATCTGGATTGGTTCCATTTTGCTATTGTGAATAGTGCTGCAATAAACATACATGTGCAAGTGTCTTTTTTTTTTTTTTTTTTTTTTGAGTTGGAGTCTCACTCTGTCACCCAGACTGGAGTGCAGTGGCCGCTCCCGGCCACCGCAGCCTCGACCTGCTGGGCTCCTGCGATCCTTCTGCCTCAGCCTTCCAAGTAGCCAGAATTACAGGCATGCGCTACCACGCCTGGCTGATTTTTTGATTTATTGTAGAGATGAGGTCTCGCTGCCCAGGCGGGTCTCGAACCCGCGGGCTCAGGCAATCCACTCACTTCAGCCTCCCAAAGGTGTGGGATTGCAGGCTGAGCCACCAAGCCCAGCCGGGTGTCTTTTTGGTAAAGCAATTTATTTTCCTCTGGGTATGTTTCCAGAAGTGGGATTGCTGGGTGATATGGTAGCTCAATTTTTAATTATTCGAGAAAATGTCACACTGCTTTCCACAAAGGCTGAAGTAGCTTACATTCCCACCAACAGTGCAGAGGTTTCTCTTCTCTGCAGCCCCACCAACACCTGTTGTTTTTGACTTTTTAATGGTAGCCATCCTGACCAGTGTGAGGTGGTATATCATTGTAGTTTTGATTTGCATTTTTCTGATGACAAGGGAAGCTGAACATTTTTTCATATGTTTGTTGGCTGCTCAGATGCCTTTTGCCCACTTTTTAACGAGGTAATTTGTTTCTTGTTAATTCATTTGAGTTCCTGGATGTTAGGCCTTTGTCAGATGCATAGCCTGCAAATATTTTTTCCCATTCTGTGGATTGTCTCTACTTTCTTGACGGTTTATTTTGCTGTGCAAAAGACTTTTTAGCTTGATAAGGTCCCATCTGTCAGTCTTAGCTTTTGCTGCATTTGCTTTTGAGGACTTGGCCATAAATTCAGTGCCTAAGCTGATGTCTGGCAGGGTGTTCCCTAAGTTTTATTCTAGGATTCTTATAGTTTGAAGTTTCACCTGTTTATATGGTGGATTATATTCATTGGTTGCACATATTAAACCAGCCTTGCATCCCAGGAATGAAGCCCACTTGGTCATGATGGATGATCTTTGAAATGCGATGTTGGATGCAATTTGCTAGAATCTTGTTGAGAATTTTTGCATCTATGTTCATCAGGGATATTGGCCTGAAATTTTCTTTCCTTGTTGGGTCTTTGCCATTTTTGAGATATTGGTTGATATTGGCTTCATAGAATGAGCTAGGGAGAATTCCTTCCTTCTCTATTGCTTAGAATACCTTCAATAGGATTGGTATTGGCTTTCCCTTGTATGTCTTGTAAATTCAGCTGAGAAGCCATTTGTCCCAGGGTTTTTTGTTGTTGTTGTTGTTGTTGTTTGTGTGTGGGGGGGCTTCTTATTACTGAGTCAATTTCTTGGATTGCTATTGACCTGCTTAGGGTTTCAATTTTTTTCCAGGACTATTCTTAATCCCCTAGCACAATGTCCGACACAGATTAGACGCTCAGTAAATATTTATTCAGTGAGTTAGTGAGTAAATGAAGGCCTTCAAGATCAGGAACCTGCCAGCCTTTCCAGCCTTCCTGTACCTCATCCCAGCTCCGAACCCCATCTTGCACTAAATGCCCAACATCCAGACTACTTTTGGTTCTTTAAAGTATCTCCAGCCCACCCTGGCTCACCTCTCTCACCTTATTCCTACTAACTTTTTGAGACTTGATTCTGATTGTGTTATCTTCTAGCAAGCTTCCCTGACCCAAATTCTCCCAGATCTTGGCTGAAGAAACCCTTAGAGACCTTATTATAGTGTTTGCAATTTTTAGTTTTGTTTTTTGGTCTCCATTCCTTGAATGGATGTAGAGTTTCAATAAATTTTTGCTGCATTAATGAATGAATGAATGAAATAATAAAACGCTTGACTTGGGCAGGGTATTCAGGCACCAGTTTACTACCATGATGTCAATCAAAGGCTCATTGTTGATTTCCCATTGGGTAGGACAAAACTTACAGGAATCCATCACTTAGGGATGTTAATCATTCTGCAAGGTTCTTAACTTTGCCTCTGGCTTGGGTTTGGCCCTCATCTTTCTCTGGACCAAGTTGTCTCTTTCCATTCACCTCTTCTCTTATTCCCTTCCCTTCCCTTCCCTTCCCTTCCCTTCCCTTCCCTTCCCTTCCCTTCCCTTCCCTTCCCTTCTCTTCCCTTCCCCTCCCTTCCCTTCCTTTCTCTTCTCTTTCCTTCCCTTCCCTTCCCTTCTCTCTTCATCATGTCGTAAGCTTATACATTGAGTGCTTTCCCAGGCAACAAGTATCTGGATCTGTAAACCTGGTAAAGTCACAAGTCCTGGTCTCTTGCCCTGAGCACACATAGAAAGTCAGTCAGTCAGCCAGTCAGCCACAGTTATATTTAGATTTCCATCACCAGATGGGGTCATCTATTAATCAGGGAACAGTGGCAGCTGCAGCATTTCTGGAGTAAACTGAGGTGGTACCAGGGGTAGTGAGTAAGTGGGCAGGAAAGCCAGGCATTGACTCCAGGCTTATTTAAGTAAGTCACAGGGCAAGATGAAAACGCATGGCTTATATAACACCTAGAGAGATAGAGGACATACCAAAGGAGGAACTTGACTTTAGAGAGTAACCAGTTCCTGTTTGGGCAAGGTAAAAGCAATGCCCCTGAGATCAGCAGGAAAAGCCCTTGGCCCCTAGGGCCCCCACAGCCCTGATGGCCAGGCAGGTGCAGGAGTGATTTATCTAGCCCCTTCTCGCTGAGTGAGCCAGAGCTGAGTGAGTGGTTCTTTGACAGGCAGGAACACCCAGCTGTAGTCAGCAGAAAGAGCTGTGGTCACAGGACCCCATACACAAGGGAGAGAAACTAGAAAGAAGCAGACGTGGCAGAATTTTTTTTCCAGCTCTCAAGAGCTTTCTTTGCCCTAGATTTGGCTTATGAAATGACTGCCCAGAGAACTGGGAGATTGGCCCTAAATTATCATGGATCCAGTTGCTTCTTCCTCCTTTCATCTCTAGAATCCATCCCCACTCCTCTGATGGGACACCATCACAACGATCTCCTGCCACACTCCTTGCTTTGCCCCTTCAGTTTATTCCAGATCCTACTGACAACACTGGCTTCTCACAACCAAATCCTATCTGAAACACTCAGACACTTGCCTATGATCTTGGAATCATCTATATCCCTCCGTCTGACTTCAGAGTCCTCTATGTTCTAACATTCAGCCTCCCTACAACCCCAGGCTCATCTTTTTATTTTTTGACAGCTTTATTGAATTACTACTGAAATGAAATAAACTGCATATATTTTAAGTGTACAGCTTGAAAAATTTTGATATATGTATATACCTACAGAATCATCACAACTACAATAATGAACACATCTTCTACCCTCAAAGTTTCTTCCTGACTGTTTGTAATACCATCTTCCCATTTCTTCCCATACCTGCACCCCCTCCCCACCTCCTACAGCAACCATCGATCTGCTTTCTGTTTCTATAGACTCATTTGTAATTTGGGGGGTTTTATATATAAATGGAATCACACAATATGTTCTTTTTGTCTAGCTTCTTTTACTCAGCATAATTATTCTGAGAGTCATTCGTGCTGCTGTGTGTATCAATAGTTCATTTTTTTTTAGTTGGAATTTCACTCTGTCACCCAGGCTGGAGTGCAGTGGCATGATCACAGCTACCACAGCCTCGACCTGCTGGGCTCAGGCAATCCTTCCATCTCAGCCTTACAAATAGCTGGGACCACAGACGATCGCCACCACACCCAGCTAATTTTTTTGATTTATCATAGAGATGTCTCACCATGTTGCCCAGGCTGGTCTTGAACTCCTGGGCTCAGACAATCCTCTTGCCTTAGCCTTCCAAAGTTCTGAGATTATAGGTGTGAGCCACTACACCCAGCTCAATAGTTCATTTATTTTTATTGCCGAGTAGTATTCCATTGTGTGGATGTTACTGCAATGTGTTTTATCCTTTTACCTATTGATGAACATTTAGATTGTTTCCAGTTTTTGACTCTTTCAAATAAGGCCTCTATGAACATTTGTATACATGTCTTCACAGACATATGTTTCCATTCCTCTTGAGTAAATATCTAGGAAAGCAATGAATGGTCATATGGCAAATATATGCTTAACTTTTTAAGAAACTACCAAACTATTTTTCCAAATAGCTTTTCCAATTGACACTCCCACTAGCAGTGTACAAGAGTTCCTGTGCTTTCACATCCTTGCACTTAAGTAGTCTTTTCACTTTAGTCATTCAAATAGGTGTGTAGATATTCAATTGAGGTTTTAATCTGCATTTTCCTTGTAACTAATGATCCTGGGTATTTTTTCATGGGCTATTTGTATATTTATTTTGGTGACATCTCTGTTCTTTTTTTTTTGAGTTGGAGTCTCACTCTGTCACCCAGACTGGAGTGCAGTGGCCGCTCCCAGCCACCGCAGCCTCGACCTGCTGGGCTCCAGCGATCCTTCCACCTCAGCCTTCCAGGTAGCTGGAACTACAGGCATGCGCTACTATGCCCGGGTAATTTTTTTGATTTATTGTAGAGATGAGGTCTCACCAAGTTGCCCAGGCGGGTCTCAAACCCACAGGCTCAGTCAATCCACTCACCTCAGCCTCCCAAAGCGCTGGGATTACAGGCTGAGCCACTGAGACCGACTGACGTCTCTGTTCAAATATCTTTCACATTTTTTGATTGGACTTCTTTCTTATGATTATGTTTGAGAGTTATTTATTCTGTACACAGGTCTCTACCAGATATGTGACTTCCAAACATTGTGTCCCACTCTGTGATTTATCTTTTCATTCTCTTAACAGTGTCTTTTGAAGAGAAGATTCTAATTTTGACTAAGCTCAGTTTATTTATTTTTTTTTTTTTTGAGACACAGTTTTGCTCTTTCACCTAGGCTAGAGTACAGTGGTATGATCATAGCTCACTGCAGCTTTTCATCTCTGGGTTCCAGCAATCTTCCTGTCTCAGCTTCCCAAGTAGCTACAGGCATATGCCACCACATCTGGCTAATTTTTTCGTAATTTTTTGTAAAGACAGGGTCTCTCTGTCTTTTTACCCAGGCTGGTCTCAAACTCTTGACCTCAAGCAATCCTCCCACCTCAGGTTCTCTTTTTTTTTTGTTTTGTTTTGAGTTGGAGTCTCACTCTAGTTGCCCAGGCTGAAGTGCAGTGGTACGCTCACAGCCACCACAGCCTCGACCTACTGGGTTTAGGCAATCCTTCCGCCTCAGCCTTCCAAGTAGCCGGAACTAGAGATGCACACCATCACGCCTGGCTAGTTTTTGTGATTTATTGTAGAGATGAAGTCTCACCAAGTTGCCCAGGCTCATCTTGAAGCCCCAGGTTTGGGCAATCCTCTAGCCTCGGCCTCCCAATGTGCTGGGATTACAGGCTGAGCCACTGCGCCTGACCCCGCCTCAGGTTCTCAAAGTGCTGGAATTACAGGTGTGAGCCACTGTGCCTGGCCAATAGTGCTTTTAATGCTGTATCTAAAAATCTTTGTTAAGCCTAAGATCATGAAGATTTTCTCCTATGTTTTCTTCTAGAAGCTTTACTTTTCTTTCTAGAGATGGGGTCTTGCTGTTTTGCCTAGGCTGGCCTTGAACTTGTTCCTCAGCGTCCCAAGTAACTGGGACTATAGGCACTCACCACCTCATCTGGCTTCTAGGAGTTTTATAGTTTTAAGTTTTACATTTAGCATTTAGTTCTATTTAGCATTTAACTTTTTTTTTTTTTAGTGTATGTTTGTTTTGTTTGTTTCTTGCCTATTGATATCTTATGGTTTCAGCACTATTTGTTGTAAAAACTATTCTTTTTTTCCTCCACTGAATTGCCTTTGTTAAAAATCAATCGACCATGTATGTGTAGGTCTATTTCTGGAATCTCTGTTCGGTTCCATTGACCTATTTAAGGAATTCAAATCTTTAAATTCTTTTCCCAGTGAATTGCCTTTGTATCTTTGTTGAAAATCAATGAGCCATGGAAGTGCAGGTCTATTCCTCAACTCTCTGATCTGTTCTACTGATCTATTCATGTGTTATCTGCACCAGTAATACATTGCTTTTATTACTGTAGCTTGATAATGTCTTGACTCAAGTAGCATTGCCCTCTAACTTCTTCTTTTTCAGTGTTATTTTGTGCATTCTAGCTCCTTTACATTTCCAGATGTACATTTTAGAATTGCCTCATTCTATCAAATCAAGTCCACCAGAATTTTGATTGGAACAGTACTGATTTGTAGAAAACTTTGGGAATAATCAACATCTTACCAATATTGAGTTTTCTGCTCCATGAATATAACATAGTTTTTCATTTATTTAGGTTTTTTTTTTTTTAGATTAGAAAATATAGTTTATTTAGAAAGTAAATGAGAGAGAAAGGAGATTCACCTCCCCAAAGTAGGGAAGGGGGTTAATTTCCCTAAGTAATGTTTTGCAGTTTGCAGTGTACAGGTCTTGCACATCTTTTGCCAGATCTCAGAAAAGTCAAGTATTTAATACTTTTTGAGGATACTGTAAAGGGTATTTTTAAAAATTGTGATATCTAATTGATCATTGCTTGTATATAGAAATACAATTTAGTTTTGTATTATATTCTGCAACATTGTTCATCTCACTTATTAGTTTTAGAATCTTGTACATTCTATAAATTTTTCACATAGACAATCATATCTTTTGTGAATATAGTTTTACTTTTTCTTTCTAATCTGAATTCCCTTTATTTCGTTTCCTTACTTTATTTTACTGTTTAGAACTTCCAGTGCAATGTTGAATACAAGCAGTAAAAGGAAACATTGTTTTGATCCTGACTACAGGGCTAAAGTATTTCAGCATTAAGTATGATGTTAGTTGTAACAGAGGTTTTCATAGATGCCCTTTTTCAAGTTAGAAAGAGATTTTTAAAAATCTTTTATATTTATCTGCATAATTAACATTTCAAGTCTCTTCATTCCTTTGTACAGATCCAAATTCCATCTGATATCATTTTTCTGTTGTCTGAAGAATTTCCTTGAACATGTCTTGCAATTCAGATCAGCTAACAATATGTTTCCTGACTGAAAATGTCTTAGTTTTCCAATTTTGTCACAATTTTTTAAATTGAGTATAGAATTATAGATTGATAGTTCTTTTTCCTTTTAGTACTTTTAAAATGTCACCCCACTATCTTCTGGATCTCATTGATTCCAACAAGGTTACTTTCATTTTTATATTTGCTTTTCCTCTGTCTGCTTTGAGATTTTTCTCTTTATTGGTGGTTTTAAGTAGCCTGACTAAAATGTCCTTTGGTGCAGTTTTCATCATGATTCGTGCTGTGGATTCATTGAATTTTGAGGGTGGATATATTATTTGTGGGTGTATAGTTTTCATTGAATTAGGACAAAATTTGTCCATTATTTTTAAAAATATTTTTTCTGCACCAACTCCTTTTGGAACTGGAGTCCCAATTATTGAAGACTTCAGTTCCGTGTACATTAGACTTCTTGAAATTATCCCACAACTCATTGTTCATTTATTTTCAGCCTTTGTTTTTCTGTTTCATTTTGAATAGTTTCTATTACTGTGTCAATTTTATTAATCTTGTTGTCTGCAGTGTCTAATGTGCTACAAATTCCATTCAGTGTATTTTTCATCTCTAAATGTTTTACTTGGGACATATACATACTTACATACATAACCTATCTGTGTGTGTGTGTGTGTATCTTCTATGTCTCTCCTTTTTTTTTTTGGGTTGGAGTCTCACTCTGTAGCCCAGACCGGAGTGCAGTGGCCGTCCCGGCCACTGCAGCCTCTACCTGCTGGTCTCCGGCAATCCTTCCGCCTCAGCCTTCCAAGTAGCCGGAATTACAGGTATGCGCTACCACGCCCAGCTGATTTTTTGATTTATTGTAGAGATGAGGTCTCACTGCCCTGGCGGATCTTGAACCCGCAGGCTTAGGTGATCCACTCACCTCAGCCTCCCAAAGGCGCAGGATTACAGGTTGAGCCACCGAGCCTGGCTTATGTCTCTTCTTAACATGTTTTTGTCCACTAATGCCATCATCTCTGTCATTTCTGAATCTATTACAGTTGATTGATTTTTCTCTCCATTATGAGTTGTATTTTTCTGATTCATTGAAAGTTTAGGGATATTATTTTAGATAAAGTCTAAGCACTTCTGAGGAGGTTACATTAGGTTAGAAAATGATTATAGTTGATTCTTGAACAATGGGAGGAGGAGCAGTCAAGGGTGCCAACAACCTGTGCTATTGAAAACCTATGTATAACTTTTGACTTCCCAAAAGCTTAACTATTAATAGCCTACTGGTAACTAGAAACCTTACCATAACATAAACAGTCAATAAACACATATTTGTTATATATGAATTATATACTGTATTCTTACAATAAACTAGAGAAAAGAAAAGAAAATGTTATTAAGAAAATCATAAGAAAGATAAAATATATATTTATTATTCATTAAGTGAAAGTGGATCATCATAAAGGTCTTCATTCTCATCATTTCCTTTTCCTCTTTTTTTTTTTTTTTTGAGTTGGAATCTCATTCTGTCATGCAGGCTGGAGTGCAGAATCATAGCTCAATCCTAGTTCACTGCATCTTCGGCCTCCTGGGCTCAAGCAAGTCTCCCACCTCAGCCTCTGAGTAGCTTGAGGCTACAGGCATGCACCACCACACTTGGTTACTCATCATTTTCATGTTGTGGAGAAAGAGGAAGAGGAGGAGTTGGTCTTGCTATTTTCAGAGGTGGCAAAGGCAGAAGAAAATCCATGTATAAGTGGATTCACACAGTCCAAACCTATGTCACTCAAGGTCAACTGTATTCAGAAGTAACCAGTAGCCTTTTTAATCTTAACCAACACTGAAAAGAATAAAATGATATCTCGTTTTAATCTACATATCTCTGATTACCAATGAGGCTAAATATCTTTTTATATTTATTGACTATGTGAATTTTATCTTATTTTATCTTTTAGAGATGGGCATCTTACTCTGTGGCCCAGGCTGGAATGCAATGGTATGATCATAGCTCACAGTCTCCAACTTTTGGGCTCAAAGGATCCTCCTGCCTCAGCCCCTTGAGTAACTGGGACTACCAAGTATGTACCACCAAGCCTGGCTAGTTTTTTAATTTTTTATAGCTTGGGATCTCACTATGTTGCCCAGGCTGGTCCTGAACTCCTGGTCTCAAGCAATTCTCCCACCTTGGCCTACCAAAGTGCTAGGATTACAGGTGTGAGCCACTGAACTTGGCCATGAATTTTAGAAGGAAGAAAATGCATATACACTTTGCCTATTTTTTCCTATTGCTTGTGTATCTTTTACACATTGATTTATAACAGTTTTTTTTAATGAATAAGGAAAGTAACTCTTTTCTTGTCACATATTATAGATATTTTTCACAATTTTTCTTTTGTCTTTCAAATTTGTACCTGCTGTCCCCTAGGCCAGAAATACTTACTCCAAATCTCTGTGGCTTCAATCTCTCTTATCCTGCTGCATTTTTCTCCAAAATTCTTATTTACCTCCTGACATATATTTGTTTGTGTTATTTTTTACTTTTGTTATCATCTCCTAATGGTAAGGTAAATTATACAAGAGCAGAAATTTATTAGTTGTATTTACTGCAGTACCTCCCCAAGCATGATAAACAGAGCACATAAGTGTTCATTAAGTACATTTCAGGGGGGAAAAGAATTAATTTTCTTTCTTTTGTTTTGTTTTCATTAAAATTGATCACCTTTTCGATTATGGTTTCTGACTTTAAGGCATATTTAGAAAACTTTCCCTACTTCAAAAATATTTGTTTTTATTTTTTACATTTAAGTTTTAACTAACTTCTGTTTGGAATTCATTTTGAGGTATGAAATATGATTCCTATTTTGCCAGTGAATCTCTCCCCCTTCCTCCAGTCCCTGACAATCACCATTCTACTTTCTGTCTCTATGAATTTGACTACTCTAAGTACTTCAAGATAAGTGGAAAAATGCAATGTTTGTTTTCTGTGAGTGGCTTAACATAATGTCCTCAAGCATCATTCATGTTGTAGCATGTGTAAGAATTTTCTTCCATATTAAGGTCAAATAATAGTCCATCGTATGCATATATCCCATTTTAAAAAATAGAGTTATGGGGTACAAGTGAGGATTTACTACAAAGTAGGTTGCATGCAGATGAAGTTTGGGCTTCTAGCTGGCCCTTTTTCCCTTTGGTAGTGGTCCAGGTACCCACTGTGTTGCCACATACCCCCCTCTCTCCTCCCTCCCTCCCTCTCCTAGCAGTGCCCAGCGTTTGCTGATCCCACCCTTGTGCTAGTGTCAGGGTCCACTTATGAGTGAGAACATGCAATATTCAGTTATTTGTCTCTGTGATAGTTAACTTAATATGATTGTCTCCAGCTGCATCCAAATTACTGCAAAGGTCATGATTTTGTTCTTTATGGCTGCATAATATTCCATCGTGTATATGTACTACACTTTCTTTAGTCAGTTCACTTTGATGGGCATCTGGGTTGGTTCCATGTTTATGCTATTGTGAATAGTGTGGCAATAAACATACACGTGCAGGTGTCTTTTAGGTAGAGCAATTTATGTTCCTCTGGGTATGTTCCCAGGAGAGGGACTGTGGGATTGTATGGGAGCTCAATTGTTAGTTCTTTGAGAAATGCCACATTGCTTTCCATAGAAGTTGAGCTAGCTTGTGTCCCCACCAACAGTGTAGCAGCGTCCCCTTTTCTCCACAGCTGCACCAGCAACTGCTGTCTTTTGACTTATTAGTGATAGTCATTCTTACTGATGGTGTCTCACTGTAGTTTTGATTTGCATTTCTCTGATAATTCGTGAGGCTGAGAATTTTTTTCATGTGTCTGTTGGCTTCTTGTATGTTATCCTTAGGGAAATGTCTGCTCATGTCCTTTGACCGCTTTTTAATGGGGCTGTTTTGTTTTTGTTTTTCCTTTCAGTTCATTTGAGTTCCTTGTAGATCCTGTCTTTGTCAGATGCATAGCTTGCAAGTATTTTTTCCCATTCCGTGGGTTGTCTCTTTTCTTTCTGGATGGCTTATTTTTCTGTGCAAAAGAAAAAAGCATTTTCTGCCATATTAAGGTCAAATAATATTCCATTGTACGTATATAGCACATTTTCTTTCTCCGTTCATTCACTGATGGATACTTGGGTTATTTCCACGTTTTGGCTATTGTGAATAATGCTGCTATAAATATGGATGTACAAATATCTCTTTGAAAACCTGCTTTCATTTGTTTGGAGCATATACCCAGAAATGAAATTGTTGGATCATATGGTAATTTTTGAGGAAACTCCATACCGTTTTCCATAGTAGCTGGGCCATTTTACATACCCACCAGCAGTACACAGCTTCCCCCTCCTTCTCCCTCTCCCTCTTTTCTTCCCCCCTCCCCTCCCCCTCTTTCTCTCCCCACCCCCCTCCGTCCCCCGTGTTGTGTGACCATCCTAAAGGGTGTGAGACGGTATTGCAGTATTGCATGGTTTTGATTTACGTTTCCCTAATCACTGGTGATATTGACCATTTGTGCTTGTTGACCATTTGTGTGTCTTCTTTGGAGAAATGTCTATTCAAATCCTTTGTCATTTTGAAATCAGATTGTTTGGTATTTTTTGTTGTTCGAACCAACGAATTTTTAATGGTTAAAATCTCAAATCTTTGTACCAAGTGAAGTGAAACAAAAAGAATAAGAGTAGCGTGTGGTGCGGAGGGTTGGAGAATTTCTTCTGGTCAGGATCTCTTTCCCTGGTCTGGGCTCTGAGCTCTCCGGGCAGTATCTGCTTTCCTCAGCTCCTGCCCCTCACCCCAGAGAGGAAGCTCCCAGGGTTTCTGCGCCTCTGCTGCGGGAGCACGGTGGGTTGGGTTCTGCGGGGCTCCCGTGTAAGTGTAAGCACTTCTTAGATAGTTTAGCAATTAGCCAATTGAGAGAATGATGGTCGCCATCTGGTGGCAGAAGTGAGAATGTTTCCAAACTGTTGACAAATTATAATTTCCATTGTTAACCTCAGGAAGAGACTAGGTGGAGCTACAGGCAGTGCTTATTGGCACCAGCCAGGTTGTGACTTTTTGAGAATCTCTTCAGGTCAGTGGGTACTGAAGTGGGTTTTTCTCCCCATTCAGCTTTGGGCAAAACTCCCCATGCCTGTGTTCCTAGTGGCTCCAGAATGACCTCACCCCCAGGAATTCCCTCATAGCGTCCTCACATTCCTCCTTCAGGGAATCCTTGGGGCTACTTTGGGATAATCCTCTCCTTTCTGGGTCCATTTCTGGAATGTAAATCCCTCCATCCAGGTCAGACCCTCAGGACTTCCGTGGCCCCAAGAACCTCAACAACTGCTCCAGGTTTAAGGAGTCCTAGTGTCCCTTCCCCATTACTTTCCCTTGATCTCAAAAACTAAGGGACCTCCTGCCCAGGAAGACTGTGGGATCCTGCCTTGCTTTGTGGCTTCTTGCTTCCTGGCCGTCCCTGAAGTAAATCCTCAGATCTCTCACATCAAAGAGTTTCACTGCACAATTCAGCAGGAAATCCAGGTTATAGGTAACACTTTAACAGTTGAAGCTCTGGTTTGAGGGCCCTTGTCCTTGCTCTCTCAGTTCTACTGACCTACTCTTCTTTCTAATTCCTTAGCCTCAGCCATCTCTCGTGTAGAGAAAAGTTTGTGTTTCATCAGAGAACTATGCATGATATAAATTCTAGAGGACATCCCTCTGGGTTATCTGATCCCAAATCTCTGTATAGATAACCGATAGCATTGCAAAAATATTAGTATACATCATTACTGATAGTCTGTCCTGTCCTGTTGAAGTTGAACTGAATTTCTTCCCCACCCGCCCTCTTTGGTTTTTTTTCACACATTTGCACATTGACTTCTGTAATCCTTATCTATGAATATTGTCTGGTCTTTGTGATACAGAGACCCATTAATTATTTGTTGCTATGGATGTGGTCAGTCTAGGCCCTTGAAGCACAATTGTCCTCTACAGCCTAAGCCCCAAGGACCTTGTCTGATATGCAGACTAGAAGGCTACTGGAAGATCCTGTGCTGCCTCTCCCGAAGGGGAGGGGAAACACCTAGCTCGGCAATGATGACCACTGACTGAAGAGGCCCGAGGACCAAGGCCGAGCCCAGCACTCTGTTTGCCATCACCCCAGAGAATCCCTGGGTCTGTATGGATGTGACTGGGGTCCAAATTAATTTATTGATTAATACTGAGGCAAAGTTTTCAGCCCCTGTGCTCATACTGGACCTCTTTTCCTGACACCCGCTTCCTAGTAAGAGTTGAGGGTGTTCCAAGAGTTGGACATTTCACCTAACTTCTAATCAGAAGTTACTAAAAGGTTAATTCATAGTATGAATATAAAAAGCTATCTATGAAAAAGGTAAAAAAATAAGCCCAAAACAAAGATGTAAAATAGTTGTTGATGTAAAAGTATATTTCTGGTAAGAAGAAAGGATATGAGGAAAAATAATAATTTTGTCTAGGAAAAGATCTTGTATGGTAAATTTTTGTCCTATAATGGAGCGAATAGTTATTTGAAAGTAGGAAAGTATAGGACAAAAATAGAAGGTTCAAGCAAGTCAAAAGATGGTATGAGCAGGTCAAAGATGGTATATGGAAGGTTTGTGGAAAGAAATGTGTGAAAGGAATTCTATGAACAATCTAACTTACAAAAAAATAGTTATATCTATGAATTTACCATTAATATCAATCACTGATGTTAGACCAGAACACCATTACATCAAAGTAACAGCATTTTTTAAAAAAACACTAATCCATCAGTCCTTAGTAAGTAGCTACAATGTTAAAAATCAGTAAAATAGAATGTTTTCATTTTGTCTGAGTCTATTGGTCTGTCGGTTAAATATCATTTCTGCTAAATGCTTTAAAATACAAAACTTAGCTTCTGTAATATTTTTTGTACTTAAGTTGTCAGCAAACTTATGTCTTTAAATTCAAACTGTTAAAGGTTTATGTCAGATTAGTCACATGTATAGTCAAGTTAGCTGAAATCTAAAAGGTGTCATTCTGTGCAAATTGATAACAACTTTAAAATCTTCCAGAACTCTTATTAAAAACGTGTGTGCTCATGAGGATTGCTAATCCAATATAAGACAGCTAATGAAACAAGAGTTAAATGCATAAACTGAGTTAATAAAAACCAAAAATGTTATAACTTATGTGTTTAAAGTATTACCAATTATTCTTGTAATATTTTTCATGTCTAAAGGAAAAAAAATTTTTTTTGAAGCAATTTACAGGTTTTTTTTTTCACATAAATAAGTATGGTTGTTTGCATAAGTTCAGTAAGGGTTTGTTTTCTTTTGTAACACTGGTTATTTTACCAAGGCTCTAACTGAAATAATTTTTTTTTTTTTTTTTTTTTTTAGTGGGAATGTCACTCTGTCGCCCAGGCTGGAGTACAGTGGCATGCTCACCACCACCACAGTCACGACTTGCTGGGCTCATGTGAACCTTCCACCTCAGTCTTCCAAGTAACTGGAACCACAGGTACGTGCCACCATGTCCAGCTAATTTTTTTATTTATTGCAGAGATGAGGTCTCGCTAAGTTGCCCGGGCTGGTCTTGAACCCATGAGCTCAGGCAATCCTCTCACCTCAGTCTCCCAAAGTGCTGGGATTATAGGCGTGAGCCACCATGCCTGGCCTGAAATAATATTTCATGAGATTAAAGTTTAAATTAACCTGAGATTCCTTGTAGGAAAAAGTTCCAACAAAGCTAATTTTAAAAGGGTCTATATGGCATACAATCTCATTATACTTTATGTGCAAATAAGACATACTAAGTCTAAATAAGTAAACTAGTCCTACTGTAAGTTGTCTTTAACAGAAATGGAAACTGAAAAATTATGTTTCAAAAGAAACTGGTACACTTGTTTTAAATTCCCTTGTTCATTTTTTTTGTTTTGTTTTATCATATTCTGTAATTTAAATTACCTCATGAAGTCTTTTTAGCATGCAAGTCTCCAGACATTTTTGGATTTCTCTTCAAATTTTATTTAAGATTCACTTGAATGCCTGGTTCAAATTACAGTCCTGAAAAATCTGTCAGGTTGCCACTGCGGTCCAGAAATACATTAAAAACTCTAAAAATTGGTACTTACAATAAAGTCACAGAAATTAAAATTTATCATTTAAGTTATGCTGGTAACTGCAGGTGATCAGAGCCGGGCTCGGTGGCTTAGCCTGTAATCCCGCGCCTTGGGAGGCTGAGGTGAGTGGATTGCCTGAGCCCACGGGTGCGAGACCCGCCTGGGCAACTTGGGGAGACCTCATCTCTACAATAAATAAAAAATTAGCCGGGCGTGGTAGCACGTGCCTGTAGTTCCAGCTACTTGGAAGGCTGAGGGGAAGGATCGCCGGAGCCCAGCAGGTCGAGGCTGCGGTGGCCAGGAGCGGCCACTGCACTCCAGTCTGGGCAACAGAGTGAGACTCCAACTCAAAAAAAAAAAAAAAAAGGTGATCAGCCACCACCTAAAATTGACAAAATGTATGCCTGGCTTCACTTAATTGCTCTACTTCCTGAAGAAGGAGGGATTTCCTTCAGTTATTCCTTTTATTAAGCCTATTGTATCCTGCTAAATTTTGGTCCATGTCTCTTTAATTGTCAGGTTAAATCTGTTTCTTCCAGAATTCAGCAATTTCATGCCCACACAATGGTCATGCAAGGATTCCAGCCAGTGCCTGCAAATGACTCCACTGCTTAAACAGATCTGGATACCTTAGGTCAGACAGGGAGAGACTGTCAATCTCTGGCGAGGAGGACTATGCCCACTGCCAGCTCTGAAGGAGCTACAAAAAACAGACCTTCACCCCTCAGTACTCCTTATGAATATGGGATTGAAAATCTCTAAGGGAAGAATAATTGAGGCAGAGTAGCTAGCACAGGTTAGACATAGATAAATTTCCCATAGGCAGGTTTTAGGAGGCGTTCAGACATTTTTAAAATTACATTTTACTGCTGGCCAAGCAGCAGCCTACCCCACCCCTTGGCAAATCCAAAGAAAACTCCATCAAATGTAAGACTAGAACAAAATATCCAAATTATCTTTTGCCAGGCGCAGTGGCTCACGCCTGTAATCCCAGCACTTTGGAGGTGGATAGCCTGAGTCCAGGGGTTGGAGACCAGCCTGGGCAACTTGGTGAGACCTCGTCTCTACAATAAACCAAAAATTAGCTGGGCATGGTGGTGTACTCCTGTGGTTCCAGCTACTTGGAAGGCTGAGGCTGAAGGATCATCTGAATCCAGCAGGTTGATGCTGCACTCCAGCCTGGGTGACAGAGTGAGACTCCTACTCAAAAAAAAAAAGAAAAGAAAAGAAAATTATCTTTTAACACTAAACTGTGTAGACCCCTGCACCGAGAAAAGCCCAGTTCTCCATCACAGAGACCGGATGGGACCCCTTCAGCATGGAACAACAGGGGAGACCTGGCTCCCCTTCAAATGCACACCTCTGTATTTTGGTCCCTACAGGGAGCAGCATGTATGGTTGCAAACATGATATGAAGACAAAGTTGTGGTTTTTCTCAATGGATTGAGGAAAGGCTTGCTTTTAAGATTTTATTTTGTTTTGCTCAATAACAACTTGGGAGCCTGGCTGTACATGCATTTGCTAGTAGGTAAATGATTGGCTTTTGAAGGTTTTGAAAATGCGTTAACCTTTTTCAAGACAGAATTGCTACTAGAACAGGAGAGTGGGAGGACCATGGGGATTTAATGTTCAATGAGTACAGAGTTTCAGTTTGGGAAGATGAAAAAGTTCTGGAGATGGAAGGTGGTAATGGTTGTACAACAATGTGAATGTGCTGTCACTGAACTGTATGTTTAAAAATTATTGAGATGATGAGCCTTATACATTTTACCACAATTGAAGCAAAAGAAAAAGTATTGCAAATTTGAATACTTTTCTGGGTCGGTTTCTGCGGAGAAAGCTGAAATTGAACAAGATTTCACAGGTTCTCAGAGCCTGAACCTTTTTTGGTGTGAATTTTAAAAATAAACCTTCTTCCTCCCATGCCACCTCCTCAGTTTTCAAACAAACAATGCCTGTGACTCTACCATTGATAAGGCTCCGTGCACCAGGATGGAGGAGATCAAAAGGGTTCTTGCTATTGTTCTGAAAGGATTGTTTCACCAACAGATGAGGGCAACTTTCCTTGAACTGGCTTAGACATAAACAAGGTTTTGAGAGGATCCTGGAGGTGTTGGAGAGTGTATCAGTTTCTACTATACTCTTCTGCCGTAGAAAAGTATCACAGTTAACATTCTCTTACAAATCTGGAGAAGCTAAAGTTCAGCAATCTGAAATGGTTGTCAGGCAGGTCCTGAAGGCTCTAGGAAGACTGTATTTCATTGCCTTTTTTATCTTCCCTTGTGTAGCAGTGAGGAGCAGTAAATAGGAACATGACATCTCTGACTGAAAAAATATGTTTGATGGTGGGGGGGGTGAAGGCAGTGAGGAACACTTTCTCAAAAGAAAGGGTTGCTATGTGCCAGAGAAAGAGTGAAGTTCTGGGAAGACAAAATAAGAGGCTTCCACTCTAGCTATGACAGAGAGGTGGGTCAGGTACAATGTTTGCACCAAGAGGGGAGTTATGCTTTGCTCCTGGAGGCATGGCAGTGAGGTGGGAGGGTAGATGAAAGTTGTTTCAGGGTGGGCTCAATGACTCAGCCTGTAATCCCAGCACTTTGGGAGGCCGAGGCGAGTGGATTGCCCGAGCACGCGAGTTAGAGTCCAGCCCGGGCAACTTGACGAGACCTCATCTCTACAATAAATCAAAAATTAGCCAGGCGTGGTAGCACATGCCTGTGGTTCCGGCAACTTGGAAGGCTGAGGTAGAAGAATTGCCAGAGCCCAGCAGGTTGACACTGGAGTGGCTGTGAGTGTGCCATAGCACTCCAGCCTGGGTGATAAAGTGAGACTCCAACTCAAAAAAAAAGAAAGAAAGAAAGAAAGGAAGGAAGGAAGGAAGGAAGGAAGGAAGGAAGGAAGGAAGGAAGGAAGGAAGGAAGGAAGAAAGAAAGAAAGGTTTCAGCTCTATGATGGGCAACAAATTACAGTAAATATCCTACATTCAAATCTTTAAGTGCAAATTTTCAAAAATGCAAATGTGCATTCACAAGTCCAATCATGTAAGATAGTTCACTATACTTTCCAAGGTACTATGCTGCAAGATTAAAAATGTTTTTCTTTATTTTTTGTTTGTTTTTTTATGTATTATTTGTATTAAAAGTATTATAAACCTATTACAGTACAATACTGTATAGCTGATTGTGTTAGTTGGGTACCTAGGCTAACTTTGTTGGACTTAAGAACAAATTGGACTTATAAACACTCTCTTGGAACAGAACTCATTTGTATGTAGGGGACTTACACTACCCTAAAACTTGTTGACTTAAAATAACCATTTAATTTGCTCATGGTTTTGTGGATCAGGAATTTAGCAAGGGGTTAACTGGGCAGTTCTTACTCAGCGTCTCTCCAGCAGCTGCTCAGATGTCATCTGAAGGCTGGATGGGACTGGATGTTCGAGCTGGCTCACTCACGTGGCTGGCTGCTGATGCAGGCTGTAGCCTGGTAACTCAGCTGTAGCCTAGTAGCTCAGCTGAAGCCACCAACTTGGGGCCTTCTGTGGCCTCTCCAGCTTGGCAGGGTCTCAGAGTAACTGGACTTCTTACATGGTAGCCGGCCTCCCACTGAGCAAGCATTTCAAGAGGACAAGGTAGAAGCTGCATAACCTTTTTGTGTGTGTGTGTGAGTTGGAGTCTCACTCTATCACCCAGGCTGCAGTGCAGTGGCATGCTCATGGCTAACACAGCCTCAACCTGCTGGGCTCAGGCGATCCTTCAGCCTCAGCCTTCCAAGTAGCTGAAACTACAGGTGTGCGCTACCACACCCGGCTTATTTTTTTTATTTAATGCAGAGATGAGGTATCACCAAGTTGCCCAGACTGGTCTTGAACCCATGAGCATAAGCTTTTTGAAACTAACCTCAAAAGTTAAGCAGTCTCACTTGTACTACATTCAGCGGGTTATAAGTGAGTCACTAAGGTCAGCCCAGTTTTAAGTAGAGGGGACATATATACCTATGGCTCAATGGGAGGAGTGTCTGAAAATTGATGGGCATGTTTTAAAATCACTGCCTCTACCCCCAACAATCATATGTTTTGTCAGAGATGTCATGTTCCTATTTACAACTCCTCACTGCTGCACAGGAGTGCAGGTGGCCCTTAGGAGATGAAAAAGGCAAAGAAATAGATTCTTCCCTAGAGCCTTCAGGACCTGCCTGCCAACCCATGTCATGGGAAGACCCCCAGAGGAGGGATGACTGAGCTGAGTCAAAGTGCCAGACCACAGAAAATGTCTAGGTATTATGACTGATAATCAAATGAGTTATTGTTGATTTGGCTCCCAGCCAGTTAAATGGTGATGGAGTTAGCGGATTTGTGTTTGGAACCTAGAGGAGGAGAGAAGGTTCAAGGAGGAGAACTAAAATGGCTACTATCTCCACATCCCTGCCCCAGGGGAGACTCCATTTCCTGGCCTTTATTAGCTCCCTAGAAGCCACCTGCATTCCTTGGTTCAAGATCTCTTCTTTACATCTCTTCAGTCTCTTTTCTCCATCATCACATCTCTTATCACTGACTCTGATGCTCCTACATTTCTCCTGGAAGGACACTTGTGATTACATTGGGTCCACCTGGAAAAACAGAAATAATCACCCCATCTCGAAATCCTTAATCATATCTGCAAAGTGCCTTTACCTTTTAAGGTAACACATTCTGGCCAGGCATGGTGGCTTAAGCCCGTAATCCCAGCATTTGGGGAGTCCGAGGCAAGAGGATTGCCTGAACTCAGGAGTTTGAGACCAGTCTGAGCAACATGATGGGACCTTGTCTCTATAATAAATCAAAAAAATTAACCAGGCACGTGGTGCCTGTAGTACCAGCTACTTAGAAGGCAGAGGTGGAAGAATTGCCTGAGCCTAGCAAGTCGAGGCTGTAGTGACTGTGATCATGCTGCTGCACTCCAACCTGGGGAAAAAAAGAAAAGAAAAGAAGGTCGGGGGGAAGCACGGAAACTCTATGCCCTTCTCCCTATACCTTATCCTATTCATCCTTTCACCTATATTTTTTTGTAGTATCTCTTATAATAAACCTTTATAAAAACAACCTGGAACTGGCGTTGGCATCAGAAGTGGCAAGCAGTCTTGTGGAACTGAGGCCTCAATCTGTGTGATGTGATGGTAGCTCCAGGTAGATGGTGTCAAAATTGAATTAGAGGACATCTAGCAAATGTTGACTGCAGAATTGATCATTTGCTTGTTGGTGGGGAGAAATTCCTACACATTTGATCATGGAAGTCTTCGGTGTTGGTTGTGGAATGAGAGCAGAGGAAAAACAGTTTGTGTTTTGTCCATTCAGGTGAGTACTTGAGAAGATATTCAATCCTCCAGAAATTTACCAGCTGGGGAGAGCAGACAATAACAAAAGATAGAAAGAAGGCAGAGAGAGCAAGCTGTCTCATCTCCTCCATAGTGTACTGGTTTTGGTAACCATCCACAGACTAGAGCTCTTTTGTGGGAATCCAGACACCACCAGCACACACTGGAGCAAAAAAATATGAAAATAGACACACTGAAGAGAGTAAAAAGAACAGATTCACTTTACCTACATCACCCTCCTCCCCCAAGGTGGCACAGCTCCGTGCCAAGAAAGACCCCCTCAGCCAATAATAACTTCAAGAGGAAAATGTAAGAGTATAGTGAGTGAGTGCCTGGTTTCTCCAGCTGTCCAGGATGCTGCCCAAGAGAGGCTCACCTCTTTCCCACCCCACCCAGAATACTGAAGGGATCAGCATGGCTGAGTAACTGGGAGAGTCTGGGAGCAAAGGAGAGAAGTAAGGGATTCACAGTGATGTGGCAGGAAGGGGGCTGGTAGCAGTTAAAGGTATTTCCTTTTGAAAGCCAAGTGGCAAGCTCTAAAGACCTGCCAGGCTGGTTTTGTTTGAAAAGGCCAAATGGCCAGAGACTGATGGCTCTCATGGAAATGCAAAAGAGTAACTAATTCACAGACTTATACAAACCCCTCTTTTGAAGTTTGCTTGCAGATCCTGCTGCCTTGCATTTCCTGGAGACCATTTGTTCTTTGAAAAATCTAATTTTGCTGAGTACAACCTTGTAAGATTCCAAACAGAATGAATAATCGCTTAACACGACCCCCTCCCTTTCCTAAACAAGGGTGTAAGTCCCCTCTTCTTCCATTCTGCGGGTCTCGACCTGAAAGTGTTAGCCCCATCGAGCCCACCGGGCCAGCAGGCGTAATAAAGTGCCACTTACTATACTAGTCTCGGTGTCATGATCTCTCTGTCTTCCCACTACAACAGCAATCAAGACTCCAAACTCAACAAAGGGCCACATATCTTACCAACTTCTTCACAAACTCCCTCAGGAGGCCTGCCCACAAGTTGCTTGGAATGTCTTACCTGCAGGCTCTGTGTGTTTCACCACACCGAGCCCAGGGCTGGCTCCATACGTATGCCTCCTGAATGGTGAGTGTGACACTTTGCAAGTGGTTTACAAGCCCTATTTCATTTAAGTTTATTTATTTATTTACAAGCACACAGTCAGCTGGCTTGACTCTGCAGGACTGGGAGAAGGCACAAAGATGAGCATTTCAGGGCACTACCCTAGGGAAGACAAATGGAAGACTCTCAGCACTTGGCCTGACTTTGCAGTATCAAGATAAAGCATACCGTCTTAAGAATCCTCACCCCCAACCTCCCAAGAGAAAGCAAGAAGGGTGAAGCTGGAGCATCCATAGAAAAAGTCTGAGATAGCCTCAGAATCCCTAGTCTGGGTGACTGGTAAAGGTGGTTTTCTCCCAAAGTCAGTTAGTAAGGACTGGAGGAAGTGACTGCTTCAAATACAAAGACAGCAATTTAAGACTTTATAGAGGGGTGGGGCAAGATGGCGACTATACTGGAACAAGAAGGGAGCTGGTAGCAGTTAAAGGTATTTCCTTTTGAAAGTCAAGCAGCAAGCTCTAAAGACCCACCAGGCCAGCTTTGTTTTAAAAAAAAGCCAAATAGCCAAGGACTGGCGGCTTTCATGGAAATGCAAAAGAGTAACTAATTCACAGACAGTTTACAACCCTACTCACCCTGCATTTCCTGGAAACCATTTGTTCTTTGGAAATCTGATTTTGCTGAGTACAACCTTGCAAATTCCAAAGAAGATATGTAATCGCTCAACACAACCCCCCTCCCTTACCTAAACGAAGGTATAAGACCCTGCTTCTCCCATTCTGGGGGGCTCGACCTGGAAGTGTTAGCCTGTCAAGCCTGCCAGCATAATAAAGTTGCCACTTCCTATAATAGTCTTGGTGTCACTGCCTCTCTATTTTCCTGCCACAGAATCAGTTGGAGTGTGAGAGTCTCTGCATGGGAGAGTGTGCATAAAGACTAATCTACGTCCATCTGTGAGTGCAAGTAGGTGAGCAAATGTCTAACTGAGGAGAGACCCAGGCAATCTAAGCCCCTCCTACAGAAGCAGCCGTGATTTGCTGCTGCTCTGATTCTCTACCCGTTGTGCACAGAAGGATCCGACATTCCCGGGGCACCGAATGGCACCTCTCAGGAAAAAGCAGCAGAGATCAGCAGCCGCTTGATACCCAGCACCCAGCTCACACCACCACCTCCAGCAATGGCAGGGCACTGACAGCGAGGACCACAGAGAAGAGATCTGAAGCTGAGTGAGCCCCGCCAGAGGGTAAGATGCTGGTGGATGCCATTTTGGTGCCATGTTCTCTGTCCCAAGTCCAGTGGGGATCTTCTCTAGCTCCCCCAATTCTGGGTAGCCTGCATTCAGTGATCTCTGCATCCCTCTGGGATCACCATCATTTGCCCAGAGAGGATATTCCAAGTGTACCATACTGGAGAGACAGAAGCCCCACCCCCCACACTGGATCAAGCACAGACATGAGTAGTCAGAGCAGGAGATTTAGCAGCAGCTGAGTTGGGGTAAGTCGTGGAGTTGCTCCCTTTCCCCCAGCAATCTGTGGGTGTCTGATCCACATGGAGAGCAGCCCAATTGACCTACAGGCTGAAAGCAGAGGGGAGGGGTTAGAGACCAGAGTCCACTCCCTAATGCTGCCAAAAGCAGCAGGTAGGGGACACAGTGGTTAAAAAAAGGGGTGGGGGGGGAGAACCTGAAGTTCCAGAAATGACCACAAGAGAGAGGTTTTTTTTTTTTGAGACAGTACATCTTCAATTGTTGTTGTTTGTTTTGTTGCTCTCTTTAACTGTTTGTTTATCAGTTTGTGTGCCTGTCTGTCTTTTCCTTCTTTCTCTTTATCTCCCTTTCATCTTCCTTCTTCCATTCTTACTCTTTTCCTTTGTCTTATCTCATTTTGGTTTCAGGGGGCTACATATGCTCCCACTGCATGGACAGATTATAAGGGGGTGGGAAGTGAGTTCCAGGGGACCCTACACACCAGTAAGTGGATACTGTGATCTGTAGATAGCTTCTGAACCACAGCTCCCCCCATTATACCTTAATCCAACCTCAAAACTGCAAAAAGACAGCACAGCCCTCTGCCCCTGTCCAGTTTCAAAATTGAACAATCCAGAGGATCTACATAAGGAAGAATAGGGGACTGAGCAAACAGAAGTGTAAGCTATCTCCCGATCATTGAGCAACGGAATTATGGGGGAGGGGGAGGCAGGGAGGAAACCATCACAAATGAAGAAGAACCAAAAGAACACAGGCACCCTTCAGACTCCTGGGAGGACAGCATCTGAGAATACAGACTTCAGAACCCAAACATTCAGGAAGAGCCCTCGGAATGACTGATCTCAAGCCACAAATCCAGATATCAAGATATTAATAGAGAAAATGAATAGAAATGAGGAGAGACAAGAGGAAAGAATGAAGGATTTGATAACGGAGATGATGGCAATAAACAATAGAGTAAATGAAATAAATAGCAAACTGACAAGCATGAAAGCAAAACTAACCAAGCAGAAGAAAGAATCTCAGAGCTTAAGAATCAAAATTTGGAACTAACCCAAACTGTTAAAAATGTAGAAAGGAAGCTTTAAAAGACAGAATAAAGCCTTCAAGAGATGTGTGATTATATCAGGAGGCTGAACTTACACCTGATTGGCATTCCTGAGTCAGATAGGGAGACAGAGACCATAAGATTATCCCAAAAAACTTCCCTCATCTCATTAGAAACATGATCATTCAAGAACAAGAGATTCAGAGAACCTCTGCAAAGCATCAAATGAGATCAACTTCTAGACACACAGTAATTCACTTACACAAAGTAGGCATAAAAGAAAAAAACCCTAAAGGCAGCAAGAGAGAAAGGTCAGACTATCTATGGGGTAAGACAAATTAGAATAGCAGCAGATTCATCTATAGGAACACTACAGACTAGAAGAAACTGGAGTCTAATCTTCATAGTTCTCAAGGATAAACACTTCCAACAAAGAATTTCCTACTCAGTTAAGCTAAGCTTCATCAATGATGGAGAATTAAAATCATTCCCAGACATTCAATGCCTGAGAGTTTATGCTGCTTGTAGACCAGCTCTACAAGAAACATTTAAGAAGGTATTAACCATAGAAGAAAGAAAGAAAAGATCAACCACGTTCTTTTCAAGAATCCAGGAAAACAAAGAATCAGCACCGTATGCATATCATGAGTGCAAAATTGAAAACACACACAGCTGGGCTTGGTGGCTCAGCCTGCAATCCTGCCCTTTGGGAGGCTGAGATAGGTGAATTGCCTGAGCCCGTGGGTTCGAGACACTCCTGGGCAACTTTGCGAGACCTCATCTCTACAATTGTTGGGAGCCATTTTAAAAATAGCAGCCATCTTATATAAGCCTTCTTCTTTGTCCTCCG
>NW_007039948.1:0-2644 GCF_000164805.1 Carlito syrichta | reverse complement strand
GTAGATTAGGTCTGTCTAGTGTGGGTGTGGGCTGTCTGAAGTGGATGTGAGCTGTCTAGAATGGATGTGAACTGTCTAGAGTGGGTGTGAACTGTGTAGAGTGACTGTCAGCTGTCTAGCATGAGGGTGGACTGTCTAGAGTAGATGAGGGCTGTCTATAGTGGGCATGGGCTGTTGAGAGTGGGTGTGGCTGTCTGGAGTGAATGTGAACTGTCTAGAGCTTCTGTGGGCTGTCTAGAGTGGGTATGAAGTATCTAAGTTGCCCCTGGGCTGTCGAGCATGGGAGTGGGTTGTCTAGAGTGGGAGAGGGCAGTCTAGAGTGGATGCGGACTGTCTAGAGTGAGTGCAAATTGTCTAGAGTGACCATGGGCTCTCTAGCATGAGGGTGGCTGTTAGGAGTAGGTGAAGGCTGTCTAGAATGGGAATGGGCTGTCAAGAGTGGGTGTGGGCTGTCTAGGATGAATGTGAGCTGTCTATAGTGACTGTTGGCTGTCTAGAGTGGGTATGGGCTGTATAGAGTGGGTGTGAACTATTAGAGTGGGTGTGAATTGTTAGGGTGTGTGTGAATAGTCTAGAGTGGCCATGGGCTGTGGGTGTCTAAAATGGGCAAGGACTGTCTAGAGTGAGTGTGAACTGTCTAGAGTTGATATAGACTGTCTAGAGTGGGTGTGGGCTGTCTAGAGTGGGTGTGAACCATCTAGAGTGGGCATGGGCTGTCTAGAGTGGGTGTGGGTTCTCTAGCATGGGAGTGGGCTGTCTATAGTGGGTGAAGGATGCCTATAGTGGGTGAGGGATGTCTATAGTGGGTGTGGGCTGACTAGAATGGGTGTAAACTTTCTAGAATGGGTGTGAACTGTCTAGAGTGGGTATGAACTGTTTAGAGTGGGTGTGTGTTGTATAGAGTGGGTGTGAACTGTCTATAGTGGGTGTGGGCTGCCTAGAGTGGGCGAGGACTATCTAGAGTTGATATGAACTGTTAGAGTGAACATGGACTGTCTAGAGTGACTGTGGGCTGTTTAGAACAGGAGTGAGCTGTCTGTAGTGGGTGTGAGCTATCTGCAGTGGGTGTGGGATGTCCCTAGTGGCCGTGGGCTGCCTAGAGTTGATGTGAATTGTCTAGAGTGGGCCTGGGAAGTCTGGAGTGGGCATGGGCTGTCTAGAGTGGGCATGGGCTGTCTAGAGTGAATTGAACTGTCTAGAGTGGGTGTGAACTGTCTAGAGTGGGTGTGAACTGTCTAGAGTGGGTGTGGGCTATCTAGAGTGTGTATGAACTGTCTAGAGTGGGTGTGGACTGTCTAGAGTGTGTGTGAACTGTGAGGTGGGCTTCTGGAGTAGGTGTGAACTGTCTAGAGTGTGTGGACTGTCTAGAGTGAGTGTGAGCTATCTATAGTGGGTGTGGGTTGTTTAGATTAAGTGTGAACTGTCTAGATGGTGTGGGCTATCTAGAGTGTGTGTGAACGGCCTAGAGTGGGTGAGGACTTTCTAGAGTGAGTATGAACTTCTAGAGTGGTGTGAACTGTGAGGTGGGGTGTCTGGAGTAGATGTGAACTGTCTAGTGTGGATGCAGACTGTCTAGAGTAAGTGTGAATTGTCTAGAGGTAACGTGGGCTGTCTAGAGTGGGCTTGGGCTGTCTAAAGTGGACCTGGGCTGTCTAGAGTGGGTGTGAATTGTCTTGAGTGAGTGTGGGCTGTATAAAGTTGGTGTGAAATGCTTAGAGTGGGTGTGAACTGTCTAGAGTGTGTGTGGGTTGTCTAGAGGGATGTAGAGTGTAGACAGTTCACACCTACACTAGACAGGCCACCCCATAGTTAACGCCCACTTCAGATACCCACTCTAGAAAGTTCACACCTACTCTAGACAGTCCACTTCATAGTTCTAGAGAGAATGTGTGCTGTCTAGAGTGGGCTTGGGCTGTCTAAAGTGGACCCAGATTGTCTAGAGTGGGCATAGGCTGTCTAGCTTGGGTGTGAACTATCTAGAGTGATCCTGGACTGTCTAGAATGGGCTTGGGCTGTCTAGAGTGAGTATGGGCTATCTATAGTGGGTGTAAACTTTGGGGTGGGTTGTCTAGATTAAGTGTGAACTGTCTAGAGTGGACATGAGTTGTCTAGAGTAGGTGTAAACTGTCTAGAGTAGGTAGGGGCTGTCTATCCTGGGTGTGACTTTGTAAAGTGGGTGGGTGCTTTTTAGAGTGGATATGAACAGTCTAGAGTGAGTGTGGCCTCTCTAGAGTGGGCGTGGTCTGTCTGGAGTGGGTGTGAACTGTCTAAAGTGAGTGTGAACTGTCTAGAGTGGATATGGGTTGTCTAGAGTGAGTGTGGGCTCTTTAGAGTGGATGTGAACTGTTCAGAGTGAGTGTGAACTGTCTAGAGTGGGCATGGACTGTCTAGAGTGGGTGTGGGCTCTCTAGAGTGGGTATGAACTGCTCAGAGTGGGTGTGAACTATAAAGTGGGCAGTCTAGAGTAGGTGTGAACTGTCTGGAGTGGGTGTTGGCTGTCTAGAGTGGGTGTGGGCTCTCTAGAATGGGTGTGAACTATCTAGTTTGGTCCTGGGTTGTCTAGAGTGGGTGTGGGCTATCTGGAATGAGTGTGGGTATCTGGAGTGGGTGTAGGTATCTGGAGTGGGTGTTAACTGTGGGGTGG
>NW_007039947.1:65379-69353 GCF_000164805.1 Carlito syrichta | reverse complement strand
TTGGAGGTACGCCCCCTCCCCCGCCGCGCCCGGCCCCCGCGGCGGCACGTGGGCCGCGGCCGCGGGTTATTTTTACCCTTCTCCTTTTCTCCTTCAGCCGGGGCGCCGGGGGCTTGCCTCCCGGCCCGCGCAGGGTCCTCTCCCGGGAAGAAAATCCGCCCTTAACTCCTGCGGTGCCGCCACCGCTCAGACGCGTGGCTTTTGTTTTGAAACACCGTGCGCACCCTCGCCCCAGTGGCGGCTGGCTCCCCAGCAGCGGGAGTCCTTTTTTTCCTCCAGTGAGGGCAAGTGGAGCCAATATTGTTTCAAAACCGACGAGACAGCCCTTGTGGTTGTGGTTTTTAGTGCCAGGAAGTCTGGAGGAGACCCGTTGCTAAATGCACTTTTTATCTGGGGACTCGAGTGGGGAGCAGCTTTTAAAGGCCGGAAGTCAGAGGGTTTCAAATGAGCATTTGAGAAAGGAGGGCGTTGTCACCGCCTTTGGACCGACTTTTAATATAAAGCTGTAATCCTTAAATCTGTGTCGGTAGTTCCACTTATTCTATACACTGTAATTGGATGAATGTGCTCATGATGGAAAGTGTTTTTAACCCCACCGGGCTGCTACTTTTAGATCACGGTTGGGTATTTAAGAAATCGAAAAGTTTCTTAAGGAAAGAACCAAAAATTATTGCAACTCTGCCTACATGCTTTAGTCATTGGCTAGGGTCTTTTGAAGAGCCCTGTTGACTAGAGTTAAGGAAAAGTCACTTGGGAAAAATGGGAACTTTTAATAGTAAAATGATGTGCTTTTATGTAGAAACAGGAGGAAGGCTGCACTTGTTCTGAGGAAAATGAATTCTGCTTCAATTACGTTTTATGTTGGTCTGCTTTACTGCAAAACTCTTAGTAGCAAATGAATCAAGACCACCTCCCCCTTATGAAAATAAATAGAATTATAGAAGGTAAACATTCTTATATCATTGCAGTATGTATTGTGGTATTAGAACATTTCACAACTGGTCACAGGTGAGCAGTGAAAACACCATCCTCCATTTTTGTGTTCCCTTTACTTTGAGTAGGGACTTGGTAAGATGGAATGTTTAATAATGTGTTTTATCTGTTCTGATGTTCTATGCTATCAGCATTCACACTAACAAATAAAAAACAGGAATGTCATGTTTACTTTATCCATCTTTTTAATACTGTGTACATTCAGTATGGGACAACGTTTGACTTAATTAGCTACTTTCCTTTAATTACTTGTTTAAAAGTAATTTTTGCTGTGTAATTAAAAATATTCACACTTCCTACAAATGGGCCATCTTTTAATTGGGTCATTTGTTTTTGAGAAAATTAGTGGTGTCCTTATTGTGATTTGATCACAACTAGCACAGTTGAAGATGCTTGTAGTCACCATGTAGAGGAATAATAAAAGGCACTTTTCCTGAGAACTGGCGATTAGTGGGAGAATAAACTGGTTTTTAAAGACACTTATCTTTTTATAGTGAAAACTTAATTTAGTTATCAAAAGATACGACTATTTAAGTAATTGCTAAAGAAAGAGAATAGGAAAAGGCTTGTTAATAGTTAATATTTGTTTAGTACACTAATTACTATTCCTATTTATTTTTAAGGGCTGATAATTCCCTTTGACAAGGAGTGTATAAATGAGCAAGTGAAAAAGACCTAGTTGCTCAAAGTTGGAGGTTAAGCATTTATCTTTTTTCTTATCTAAACTACTCGATTTGTGCACTCACTATAGTTCTTTTGGTTGAGCCAAAGTATGCAATTAGTTTAACTTTCATCTCCAGCGCATTTAGAATGATTTTAGTTATGTATCATTCTTGGAACATTTGAGAAAACAATATTCTTCTGAGTTTGGTGATTCACATGAGGAACCCTAATTGAGATAGGCTGGAAAGGGATAAGAAATTACCTGTTCTTTCTATATGATGGAATCAGATCAAAGTGCCACAGCCTTAAATCCTTGTTGAGAGAGGGAGATGGAATACACTTATGCAAAAACGCATCTTTCTAGTGACATTGCCTTAATGAGATTTTTACCTGTATTTCAGTGAATAGGTTCATTAGGAAAACAGAAAAAGCATGTTTCTCCTTATCTTGAGACTTAGAGGGCTAGATGGTGAATCTTAATATTTTAAAAATTAGACTTGACTATACTTCACATTTGAAAAATTTTTTAGTATTAATGTGCTTATTCAGTTAACAAATTGTACAAATGTCTGGGAATATCTAAAACAACTTGTAAATTGATAAAAGGATTATTTCTGAATTAATGGAAAATTCTTATTGTAATTTTGTAAAACTGTCATTTTAATTGTTGTTTGTATGTTTAATGTATTCTAATAAGAAAAAAATGGTACTAATAAGATTCAAAATTATTCTCTTGTGAACTGTCATATTTATAGAAAGGGAACACAGTATCAATTTTTTTTTTTATGCTTAGGATCTAGCGAGTGGAATTGTTCCCTCATTATGAATTGCCAAATTGAAAGAAAAGGTTTCCTCTGTTGGTTTTGTATTTTGCTGCCTTTTGGACGTATGTTTTGGTTGTATACACTCTTATTTGATTCTCTCTAGAGACCTGGAAGGTGCCAAATCCAGATGTTTCAGTTTGTAGAAATTTTCTAGAGAACCTGATTATAATCTATACAAGAGTTTTTAAGTGAAGTAGATCTTGTTTTTGTTAATTCTTTTCAGACTGGTAATATTGTTAAAGTGAACAGAAGCGTTCTCTTGACTAATGTTAATATTGTCCATCACCTTTGTTTTAAAAAAGGTCGTTAAACAGATAGTCTAATATTTAAAAGCCTTGATGGTATCTTAGAATTTTTTGGTTTCCTTTTATGTCTGTGCTTTTCCACTATCAAGTTGCTGTTGTTCATAAAAGCAGTACATATGGGTGGTAAAACAGCCTTTACTGATGCAGCAAGAATGGGGGAGGTGAATTGGATCATTAAAGTATGTCAGTGAGTGGAGATTATTTCTAGAGAAATCATGTGGACTTCTATAGTGTATCTATGAGTCCGGAAGTGAAAATGTAAAATGACTTAAGAGGTGACAACCAGTGGTGTTAGGTTGCTTTTGGCCTAGTAATTGTTTTGAGCTTGTTTGGGTGTGGTTTGCTCATGAGTATTTCAGTAGTCGGATTGTAATTCAGATGCCTCCTGTTACTTATGAAACATGTTTCCTTATGTTGAAGGAGTTTGGGTTATCTCTTAAAACTGAGTATGTTAAATTAACCCGTATTTCTAGGAAGATTTATTTCTCTTCATTTTCAAGACAGATGTGAGGTTTTATGATGTTAGATCATCTCTATTAATTAACTATTCCTGAATTGGTCTTAGTCATTACTTCTTACCAATATGAAGTGTCAAAATGTTTGGATTTGGGATATTGTAATTAATCTGCTTTCTATTTCTGATTGTTCTTTTGTTCAATTGAAGGCGTTTATGGAGAGTGGCAGAAGAGGAATGTCTGTCTCTAAGAAACCACTTTCTAACCTCCACCCCTGCCATCCCTGAAATAACAAGAATTCTGGTGGTTAATGTTTCTCACTTGTAATCTTGTTTATGTTTCAGTACTATAGGTGATACCTTATGTCAAATGCTTTGCTATGTTAAAGTATGGCCTCTGTTGTGGAAGTTTCTGCTTTGGGAATTTTTTGAAAGTATTCTCTTTTTTTGTGAGTCTGAGTCTTAATCTGCCACCCAGGCTGGAGTGCAGTGGCACACCCAGGGCCACCGCAGCCTTGACCTGCTGGGCTCAGGTGATCCTTCTACCTCAGCCTTCCTAGCAGTTGGAGGCACAGGTGTGCGCCCCCATGCCCGCCTAATTTTTTGTTTTTTTGTTTTTTGTTTTTGAGTTGGAGTCTCATTCTGTTGCCCAGACTGGAGTGCAGTGGCCGCTTTCGGCCACCGCAGCCTTGACCTGCTGGGTTCCGGCGATCCTTCTGCCTCAGCCTTCCAAGT
>NW_007039947.1:64724-65338 GCF_000164805.1 Carlito syrichta | reverse complement strand
TCCAAGTAGCTGGAACTACAGGCGCGTGCTACCACACCCGGCTAATTTTTTGATTTATTGTAGAGATGAGGTCTCGTCAAGTTGCCCAGACGGGTCTCGAACCCGCGGGCTCAGGCAATCCACTCACCTCAGCCTCCCAAGGCGCGGGATTACAGGCTGAGCCACCGAGCCCAGCTAATTTTTTGGTTTATTGTAAAGATAAGGTCTCACCATGTTGCCCAGGCTGGTTTCGAACCCGTGGACTCAGGGAATCCTCTCCCCTCTGCCTTCCAAAGTGCTGGAATTGTAGGCGTGAGTCACCGTGCCCGGCTGAAAGTATTCTTGACTGCAGGGGTGGAAGGTGTACTGGAGGGAGGAGTGGTATGAGTTGCACTGGGCATCCTCTGATCTGAGAGCAACATGACCTAAGTACCTGGTACTTTGATGCTTTTTTGGCTGCCATAGTGCCTGAGGGAGTGAGAGCTCCCTTGTCTTAATAGATAGTGTCTCCAGCAAGTCTCCTGCTCCCCTCTGATTTGATTGCTTTTCTGGTGTCTAGTAAGTAGGCTTATTTCTGATCACCAGAATCATTAGTTTAGATATCAACTTTTTTTTTTTTTTTTTTGAGTTGGAGT
>NW_007039947.1:46992-64704 GCF_000164805.1 Carlito syrichta | reverse complement strand
GAGTTGGAGTCTCACTCGGTCGCTCAGACTGGAGTGCAGTGGCCGCTCCCGGCCACCGCAACCATGAACTGCTGGGCTCCGGCGATCCTTCCGCCTCAGCCTTCTGAGTAGCTGGAATTACAGGCATGCGCTACCACGCCCGGCTGATTTTTTGATTTATTGTAGAGATGAGGTCTCGCTGCCCAGGCGGGTCTCGAACCCGCGGGCTCGGGCAATCCACTCACTTCAGCCTCCCAAAGGCGCAGGATTACAGGCTGAGCCACCGAGCCCGGCTAGATATCAACTTTTAAAATATTAATTCATCTTTGGTTTGTAAGGAGATCATTGCCTTAATGTTAACCTTATTGCATATTCCAGGTATACATACTACAGTTGGGTATATTGGCAGATGGGTTAAAAGAGACATGTGGGGAACTGCTTTCTATACTTTTTCTTAGCAGGAACATACTTCCTAAGTTTTACCTTGTTATGTAAATATTCCTAAAAACGATTGTTTATTTAAAAATTAGTTTGTGTTTTAATTTTGCATGTACTTGACTGGTTGCACATCTAAGTGTTTAGAAATTGGGAAAAGCATAGTCCTTTGTGTGAACAAAGTGTCCAGAAATACCTTAGATTCTGATTGTATTCATTTTTGTAAGTTGCTTAATAACAAATTACTACAAATTTAGCTGCTTAAAGCAACACACATTTATTACCTCACAATTTCCGTGGGTCACGATGCCGGGCACAGCTTAGCTGGGTCCTCTGCAAGATTGCAGTCAAGGTGTTGACCAGGACCAAGTTGTTATCTAGAGACTCAACTGGGAAAGGGTCTTTCCCCAAACTCACCCAAGTTAATGACAATTCATTTTCTCATGGTAGATAGGCTCATAGCAGCCTGTTTATTTGAAGCCAGCAAAGGAGAGAGAGTCTTCACCAGGTGGGTTGGTGCAGCATTCTTATGTAATCATAAACATGTAATCACATACAGCTCATTGCCTTTGCTGCGTTTCATTGGTTAGAGGCAAGTCATAGATCCAGTTCACATTTAGAGGCAATTATGCAAAGGTTTAAACAATAGGAAGTGAGACTTGAGTAATCATCCTAAATTCTATCTGCTAAATTCTATCATTAATTATAGACTTAATCAATGACCAACTAATATTGAACTGTTTTAACTTTTCTTTAGACTCATTTTTTATTTACTTTTAAAAAGTTGTAACAATGCATATGGTAAGTGTATTATTAGTAAAGGTGAATTGAGAGCTTTTTAGGTGCTGGGCAGGTGCCAAGAGCTTTCTGTTCTTTCTCAGCTCTCAGTTGAGTTTGTGTGGTGGACGTTTGTGATTATATGCAGTGCAAGAAGTTCTGTAAAAGCTATTAACAAGATGCTTAGTGAAGTATCTCTGTCCAGGGTAGTCACGGGATGGTAACATTTGAACTTGTGATATAGACACTTAGTGGAGAGAAAGTGGCTACTTAAACAAATCCACAAAAGCCTGGGATTCTGATAGGGCATACCGAAAAGTTAAATATGTCTAGATTATAGGGTACATGGAAGAATGATGAGGACATGAAGCTAGAAAAATAGAAAATTGGGCCATCTGCTAAAAGATTTTATAGTGCTATAAGTTTGTTTTATTTAACTAAGTTTGAAGGCGGCAGGGTAGTATTCTGTTCAGGCTATTGGGTACAGTTACTATCATGGCGAAACTTCTCTAGTGGCACAGTACTTAGCCTTCAGGCTGTATGTAACAACCCTGATCAAGAAGGTAAGTTTAGGACACGTTTAGCGTATAATTGGTGGAAGATGCCTGAATTGAAATCCTGGTATTCATGAGGGAATTTAAAAATTGGATTTGATTGAGATTTCTCAGATAGAGCTAACAGAAATGAGAACCTGGGTACGTAGTGATGGCTTTAACCAATGTTAAAAATATGAAAAAAAGAAGTTTTAGGAAATGAGTTCTTTTAGGACTGTTAAAGTTGAGCAGCTGTAGGATTTCATCTGGATGGATAAGATTTTCAAGCTACAAATTTTCCTGCAAGAGTTGCTTTAGCTGAGTCCCACTTATTTTGAAGTAGGCTGTTGGAAATATGAGTCTCTAATTTAGGATATTACAAAAAAAAATCAAGAAATAACCAATTTGTAGATTTTAAGTGGATCCTAAAATGTAGATGAGATTACTAAGGAGTGGATATAAAATGAGAAGGAGCAAGGATGGGGGGGGCGGGATCCAGGAAAGCAAGTATTTTAAGAGATAGGCAGAGGAAGAGGACAACAGAATTGAACCACAAGGAAAAGAAGTTAAGACTTTTTTAAAATTATCAAAATAATACATATTCACTAGAAAAAAAACTGGTATACAGAGAAGCATGCATAGGAAATTGCAAGCCACTTGTAATTTTACCACTTGAAATAGCTAGAATAAAATGTTGGTGTCTTTTGCATATATTTATATGTATTTGTTTCAGTTACATTTGGAACACTTTTATACTTTCTTATTTTAAACCTTTCTGATTTTCTAAGATAAGATTTTCAAGCTACAGATTTTCCTGCAAGAGTTGCTTTAGCTGAATCCCACTTATTTTGAAGTACTTTTTAACACTTAGTGAAAAGTATTTTTTGATTTCCAGTATGGTTTCTTCTTGATCCATGAGTTACATATTCTTTGTTAACATGCTCTTTCTACTTCATTAGTTTCTAACATCACATAAAATTTTTTTTTTTTTTTTTTTGAGTTGGAGTCTCACTCTGTCACCCAGACTGGAGTGCAGTGGCTGCTCCTGGCCACCGCAGCCTCGACCTGCTGGGCTCCAGCGATCCTTCTGCCTCAGCCTTCCAAGTAGCTGGAACTACAGGCGCGTGCTACCATACCTAGCTAATTTTTTTATTTATTGTAGAGATGAGGTCTTGCCAAGTTGCCCAGGCAGGTCTCGAACCCGCGGTCTCAGGCATTCCACTCACCTCAGCCTCCCAAAGCACGGGATTACAGGCTGAGCCACCAAGCCCGGCTCCACATAAAAATTTTTATAACACGATTTCTAATCACTGCCAGTATTCCAAAATTCACCCCCAAAATATTTAGAGGATCTATTCTGCCAGATGCTAATTTAAGGATATAGTAGTGAAGAAATAAAACATAAATTTTCTGCTTTTGGGGACCTTATGTTCTATTTGGGAGAAACAGTAAATAAGTAAAATATGTGTGCCAGTGGGTGAGTATAATGGAGAAAAATGGAGTGGAAAGACCGATAGAGATTATGGGGTGGAGGCTTGTCCATAGTAGCTGTTTTAAATAAGATTTTAAAGATGACCTCACTGACAAGGTGAGGAAGCAAGCCATGAGAATCTGTGGGGGGCGGGGGGAAGCATATTCAGACAGAGAAAACGGTACTTGTAAAGGCTGTGAGGTATGAGTGTACCTGATGTGTTCTGGATACAGTGGTGAAATTAGTATAGTTGGAGCACAGAGGGCTGTAGAAGATGAGAGTGGAGAGTGTTGGGTGACTGAGGGGACAGAATCAGAAAATATCTTGTGACTAGTATGTTTTGCCTTTTGTTTTCAACAGAGGTGGGAGGCATTGGAGCATTTTTATGCAGAGAACTGATGTCACCTGACTTGGATTTTTAAAGGATTACCCTGGCCATTGTGCGAGAGTAGATATAGACTCTGGGGCAAGAGTCAGGAGATAAAAATCCAGGTGAGAGATAATGGTGGCTTGGACCAAGGTGGTAGTGCTGGAGGTAGTAAGATGTGACCAGATTCTGGATATCCAGTCTTTTGAAGATAGAGCCAACTGGATTAGATGTAGAGGTGTGAGAGAAAATGAAGAGTCAAGGATTTATTTGGTCATTCCTTGTGGTTGAGCGTTGAGTTTGTAGTTTGGTGCTATTATAATACCATTGCCGTCAACATCCTGGTTAGCCATGTTTTACATTTCTTCAGTTTGTAGAATTGTATCAGAGACATGGAATCTCTAGAACCAAAGTTTGAAGCATTTGTTCAAGGTATTTGATCTTTATTGCCTAATTGCACATTAGAAAGGGCAACTTCTAGCAAGGTATACTTTTTAGGATGATGTAAATATTTTCTTTTACCTCCATAAAAACTCAAGTGAGGTTTTTGTTATTTATAAATGCAGATTGGTAACATTTTGAATAATATCTATCAGTCTTTATTTCATTCAGTGTGTTTTTAAAGAACAAATTTAGTGTATCAGAAATAAGTACTTTTAATCATTTAAATTTCATATGTTATGATCATGTGTGATATATCCTAATTTTTGCTTGAATTATGATTAGGCTGTAATAGTTCATTAAATTTTCCTCTTTGTATACATGTGAGCTGAGGAAAAAAGGAAAAAAAATCATATATACAGAATGGGTTATTATATGTAATTTGTTCAAAGAGCTAGTGCTTGGTTTGAACAATAAGTTCTATTATTTTTATTGTTGATTTTTACTCCATTAGTTCTACTCTTTTTTTTTTTTTTTCTTTTTTGAGTTGGAGTCTCACTCTGTCGCCCAGGCTGGAGTGCAAGTGGCACACTCACGACCACCCCAGCGTCAGCTTGCTGGACTCTAGCGATTCTTCCGCCTCAGCCTTCCAAGTAGCCAGAACTATAGGTGTGTGCTACCACACCTGGCTAATTTTTTATTTATTGTAAAGAACAAGGTCTTACCAAGCTGCCCGGTCTGGTGTTGGACCTGTGGGCTCTGGCAGTCCACTCGCCTTGGCCTCCCAAAGTGCTGGGATTACAGGCTGAGCCACCGAGCCCAGTCTAGTTTTACTCTTACCTCTTATTTTCTTTCTTATTTTATGAAGTTATTTTTACTCTTTCTCCTAGTTTAGTTTATTTATTTTTTTCATTTGTTTATTTTTTAGTGATAAAATCATTTTAAGGGTATGGTTACTTCTAAGTACCTATAGTCTCTTGCCATAGCTTTGAATTCTTCATTGTCATTGAGTGCACATTTTTCTTTTTAAATCAATTCTCTTGGGAAATACTCTAGTGCTTGGTTTGAACAATACTCTTGTTAAAAATATTTTGATATTTTCTTTAACCTGGAAGTTATTTTTACTTTTAACATTTTTAGATAGTAGATTTCTAGTGCTAATGTAGAAGTATTGCATTGTGGTCTTAAGACTCTCTCAATTGTGATTGATGGAAACATAACTCAAAATATCACCTAGTGGAAAAACTATATATTGTCTCAAATGATTGAAAAGGATCCTACTGTAGCTTACAGAATATAAGGAACAGGTGCTGACATTTAGCAGTTCTATGTGGGGTGTGTGTACATCGCATACAGGCATCCTTTGCTTCTCACTTAGTTTTATCCTCTTCTGTTGAATTATAGGCCTTCTTTAACCCAATAGCCTATAGGCTCACTGTATCTCCAACTGCATGTGATCTCACAGACTTGAAGGGAGTAGTCCCTCTACCTCCAGCAGAAAGGACTCAGATTAGCTCAGTCTGAGTCCTATGTCTATCCATATATAAATCAAAAAGCAGAGGAGATGGGATAATCTCTGTAACCAGGCTGTATTCTGTTATTATAGGGAAGAGTTTGGGTCTTCAAGTTAGGCTTTTCGGGATGAATCCATCTTCTCTGTGTGATCTTAAGCATGTTTCTTATCCCCTCTGTACCTCAGTTTTCTCATCTCTAAAATCAGGATAAAAATAGTACCTGATTTTGTAGAATTGTGAGGGTTAGAGTAATCCACATGCTTCGTACCTTTATATTTTTAACATTTGAACCTCTCCATGAAAAATGAAAACATCCAAGATTCATTCTTCACTCCCATTCTCACCCTCCTCAGGAAGACCATGTGCTTTTACTTGATGCTACATTCCCTTCTCTTCCCAACTTCTCAGATTGAGCAAAAAGAACCCAAAATTGTAGTTTTTGTTATTTTTTTATCGTATGTGTCTATTTTCAAAGTTTTCCCCTGAACATTTGAATTAAGCTTTATAGAACTATATGAGACATGTGGTAAACACTTTGTAAATACTGAGTGTTTCCCAAAATGTATTTGAGAACTTCGTTGTTATATTTAAAAATAAGCTTATTGATTGCCAAAATTATTGTTATATTTAAATCGTATAAAAAACTTATTGCTCCAGAAAGAAGAAGAGTGCTGTGTTTTTATTTGTATAAAGTAATTGTAAGTAAAAATAAATTTTTGAATGAAAGAAAATAGGCATAATGTGGATTATACAAGTGGTGACAGACATAAAATTGTTTTAGAAATAAAATTATGCTGTCATTGTAGGACTTTGATAACCATTTGAATGTATTACAAAATAATCAATGTGAATGTGTTTTGTGGGTAGTTGGTAAGAAGATAAGGCAGGCCTGTCTTTTTGTTAAGTGTGTGCTGCTTCTCCATTGCAAAATCTGAAAAATTAAGCATTTTTATAGTTTTGTGATTTATTGCATCTCAGGCAACCTAGCTGACATGCCATCTAATAAAGCAATTCACTGCTTTGCTGGTAGTTTGGCACCTTCTAGCCTGAGAGTTCTGAGGTGTGGTTTTGGAATTCTCCACATTTCCTGTGTATCATGAGCACTCCTTCAAAAACAGTGCATTTGGTCACCTTCAAATCTCAATTCCTTAATAGCTCCCTCTTGTCTATTCTTTCTGCTACCTTGGAATATACAGAGTTCTTCAGAGGATTGCCATTAGTTTCTTAAAAAAAAAAGCACAACTAAAATTAAGAATATTTAATAGTATAGGCCACTTTTTACAAATATTGAATGAATAGCATTACTATCATATAGCAATTTATGTTTTAGGAAAGTGATTTCATAAGCACTGTCTCCTTTGAGTCTCATGTCATAGGAAGTAGGTAGGGTAGAGACATTCCTCAGCTGTTATTTGGAAATGAGACTCAGAAATTAGATGAACTACTTGCAATTATAATATTTTAAATGTTATTTATTTTACATCTTAGTATAGAACATAATTAACTTTCTTTTGGTAATTTAGAGAAGAACTGTTCTCAGTTGGCTGCTTTTCTTCTGCACAATTTTGTGGTTTCTCGTTTCTATTTTAAAAATTTGTTTAGTTTTCTGATTTTTGATGTTGAAATATTTGTTTAATTTTAATTTGCTTAGGTTTTTAAACATTTGCTTTAGCTTTACAACCCTCCCTCCGTTATTTAAATCTCTGTTCATTCAGACACTTTAGGTATTCTCTGAATTTTATCTTGTCAAAGTTTCCTCTGGGGCCCTCCAGCCTACCCTATTCTGAACTGCTTATCATGTCAGATCTCTGTCTGTTCATTGTCGTTCTGAACAATCCATTTGCTTCTCTCCCTTATATTCAATCTCCTAGTTCCATGATCTCATGTCTCTCCTTTCTTGATCTTCTCCATTGTTTTTGGTGAAACTCAGTCTCCTATGTCCTACTGAGAAAGAAAGTGTGTAAAGTAAAAAGAAAAATTTTTGAAACTTCAGTGTCTGAAAACATTTTTATGTCTGACCTCACTCTTGAGTGGCACTTTGACTTGATATAGAATTCTAGGTTGGAAATTATTTTCCCTCAGAATTTTAAATGGGTTGCCCTGTTGCCATCTGACTTTTAGTATTGCTGTTGAGCATATGGATGTCATTCTGGTTTTTGATCCTTTGTGTGAAAATTTCATTATTATGTGTCTTGGGGTAGATCAGTTTTTATTCATTGTACAGTGTATTTGGTAGTGTAGTCCCTTTTAGTCTCCTACTTTTATTTTGGGTAGTTTTTTTCAAATTATTTCTGTGACTCTTTTACCATTTTCCCTGTGTTTATTTAGATGTTGGATACCTACAGTGCTCCTTTGCTTTTTCTGTTTTCTTGTGTTTTTTCATCTGTTTGCTTTTTGTTCTTTTGGGGGGGATTTATTCCCCCGTGTTATCTTATTACCTTTTGTTTGAATTTTGTTTCTATAATTTTAATTTTTAATTTATTTCAATTTTAATTTCTAAGGGCTTTACAAAAATTATTTTTTTCCCCACACATTTCATTTTGTTTTGTGGGTGCAATATCTTTTTCTAAGAATATTACTGCTATGTATATGTATGCATATGTCTGTATATGTATACATATGTGCAGTGTCTGTATATGTATGTGCATGCTTTTTTCCTCCTACTTGGTTACTCAGTTTCTTTCCAGTTGCTTTTTCTCTTTGCTTGACTTCAGTCTTTTGTTAGGTATTTTCCTCAAATGTTTGATGATCTTTGGCTTTAAAGTGGGACACTAAAAAGGTGCTTGGAAGCTCTCTGCATGTAGTGTTATTTGTCTGGGCTCTTTTCTTAGGAATATTAAATTATTGTCTTTTCTCTTTGGCTGGTCATGTTTTCTAGAAATGACTTTTCTTGCCTGGAAGACATACATTTTTATGGTAGTATTCTAGGAGCAGAGTGAGAAGACGGTTGGGCAATATTCAATATGATACTTTATTCTTATTTTATTTAACCTTATTTCGTATCAATACAGTACCGCTGCCTTTAGCTATTTCTCTTGTCCCCAGTCCAGAAACGTTTCTCTCTCTGAATGACAAATCTCCATTTTAATGTCAGGTTGGGGTTACTTAGCTGCTGGAAGTCAAGGAGGACAATTGGGGAGCTCTAACATGAATCTTTCTCTTTTTAGGCCTGCCCTCACAACTGCTTCTAGGAATATCTTGTGCCTGGTGTAAATAGGTTGTTTCTCTGCATTCTAAGTTCTGCAGTAAAAGTTCTCACTCATTTACTTTCCCAAAGTCTAAAGGTATTGCTTTTGTTCCCCCCCCCCTTCATTGTCTCGATCCTTTTATAGGCTTATTCCCTTTAAAAAATTCTATTGTTATTCTTTTTGTAGGATGTTTGGACTTGCATAAACTGATGGATGTGTACAACCAGTCATCTTTAACCAGAAAGTCTCTTTTTTAATTGCAGGAGATACAGAAATCCCCTCCTGTAAAATTCAGACAGTTCAGAATGAAAGTCATTTCAGTCTTCCTTTGGTGTGAAGTGTTCAACTCGTCATCTTTAACTGGAAGTTCTTTTTCTCTTTTTTCCAAATTGCAGAATAAATAGGAATCCACTCCTGGAACGTTCAGATAAAATGAAAGTTACTTTCAGTCTTTCTCTGGTGATCTTATTCTCTTCCCAGATGTAACTATTACCGTTTTTGAGGGAGATGTATACTTCTTAACTTTTTACTTTATTTACATACCTATAAACTACATAGAAAAACAAAGTAGTTTCACTTCGTATGTGATTTTGCAGTGGAGGCTGTTATTGGCAAGAATGTAGTCATATATATTTTCCTAAAATTCGCTTTTTCTCTTTAATACCTATTTGGGGAATTTTTCTGTAAGAAAATATGTCAATGTAACTCTTCTTTTTAAATGCTGTGTAATTACTGTTCCATAATACATATATAACATAGTTTACCTACCCATTCTTCTATTCTAAGTACTTAGAATTTTGACACTTTTTTAACACTTCCAGTATTACAGTAAAGGTATTTCTGAATAAGTCTTAGTGTATATGTACAATTTTTTTTCTAGGATGAATACTATTCTGGCACCAACAGGTATGTCGCAGTATAATTCTAGCACTAACCGCCCAAAGTTAGTGTCAGATTCTGCAGACTTAACAGTAGAATCCCAAGAATGCTGCCGTCAACATCAGATGCCAGCCACACTTCTGGGGTCCCCAGGCTACCTGCATTCCAGTCTGTCTGGCTATAAATTTGGGGAGTCCCATGACCCTTCAAGTTTGATAATTTACTAAAACAACTCACAGAACTCAGGATATCACTATACTTATTGTTATTACTTAGTTTTATTGTAAAGAATATACGTCAGAACCAGCCAAGTGAAGAGACATATAGTGTGAGGTCCAGGGAGTCCTGAATGCAGAGTTTTCCTGTGTTTTCCCTGTGGAATTAGGCTGTGGCATCTTCCTGGCACATCTATGTGTTAACGTACCAGGAAGCTCCTCCAAGCATAGGAGTCCAGATTTTTTATTTGGATTTTATTATGAAGGAATGATTGATTGAAAATAGGCCAATTGGTTATTTGAATTCAGTCTCCAGCCCTCGCCCCAGAAATTGGACTCACTCAAAACCCCAGCCTTCTAATTACATAGTTCGTCTTTCTGGTAAGTAGTTCCCATTCTGGATTGTCTCCTTAAAGTCTAGTGTGATCCAAGGGACTCATGAATGATAAAGACACCCCTATCACTTGGGAAATTTCAGGTGTTTTTGAAGCTCTTTGCTAAGATACAGACACATTCTTCATTATTACAACAGATATCTAGAAGTAGAATTTTCTGATTGAATGATAGGAACACTTAAAATTTTTTGTTTTTTTGTTTGGACTTGGGTCTTACTCTTTCACCCAGGATAGATATGCAGTGGCACAATCACAGCTCACCATAGCCTCAACCTTCAGGGCTTAGGTGATCCTTCTACCTCTACCTCTGCCTCCCAAGTAACTGGTTCTACAGGTGTGCACCACCATGCCTAGCTAGTTTTTTGATTTTTTTTAAAAATAGAGACAGTCTCTGATATTTAGTAGATACTGAAAACTCCCTTTGCAAAAGCATACTAATTTATTCTAGCAGTACAGATTCCTATAACTTTGCTGTTATTAGGTGGTATTCTTTTTTATTAGATGTTATTGTATTCTCTTCCCTCTCTTTTGTTTGATAAAAAATTTTGATTGCATTTCCTGATTGCTAATGAAAAATGAACATTTTTCCATGTTTATTTATTAGCCATGTATATTTCTTTTTTGAGTTGCCTGTTCATTGGGTTTGCCCATTTTTCTGTTCATCTATTTTTTTGTTTGTTTGTTTTTGAGTTGGAGTCTCACTCTGTCACCCAGACTGAAGTGCAGTGACATGCTCATGACCACCGCAGCCTCCACTTACTAGGTTTAGGCGATCCTTCCGCCTCAGCCTTCCAAGTAACTGGAACTACAGGCACGTGCTACCATGCCCAGCTTATTTTTTGATTTATTGTAGAGACGAAGTCTTACCAAGTTGCCCAGACTGGTCTCAAACCCCCAGGCTCAGGTAGTCCTCTTGCCTCAGCCTCCCAAAGTACTGGGATTACAGACTGAGCCACCACACCTGGACTGTTCGTCTATTTTATATTGATTTATAGTTCATTATATATGTCTTAGTCCATTTTTGTTACTATAAAGGAATGCCTGAGGCTGGGTAATATGTAAAGAAAAGAGGCTTATTTGGCTTACGGTTCTGCAGGCTGTACAAGAAGATGTCGCCTGCCTCTTGTGAGGGCTTTAGGTTGCTTTCACTCATGGCTGGAGGCAAAGGGAAGCCAGCTGCACAGATCACTTGGCAAAAGAGGAAACAAGCGAGAGAGAAAGAAGAGGAGGTGCCAGACTCTCTTCAACATCTAGTTCCTGGGAACTGAAAGTGAGAACTCACCTCTGCCAGAATGGCGCCCTGCTATTTGTGAGGAATCCGCCTCCCACAACCTATACACCTCTCACCAAGCCACACCTCCAACATTGGGAATTGAATTTTAGTATGAGACTTGGTGGAGCCAAAACAACCATATCCAAACCATAGCATTATACTATACATATTAGTTTTTGATGTTTATTTGTTTTAAATGTTTCTTCCCATGCTGTTGAATTACAAAATTAAATTTTTTTTTTTTTTTTGAGTTGGAGTCTCACTCTGTCGCCCAGACTGGAGGGCAGTGGCCGCTCCTGGCCACCGCAGCCTCGACCTGCTGGGCTCCGGCGATCCTTCCGCCTCAGCCTTCCAAGTAGCTGGAACTACAGGCACATGCTACCACGCCCGGCTAGTTTTTGATTTATTGTAGAGATGAAGTCTCGCCAAGTTGCCCAGGCGGGTCTCGAACCCGTGGGCTCAGGCAATCAACTCACCTCAGCCTCCCAAAGGTGCGGGATTACAGGCTGAGCCACCGAGCCTGGCTGCAAAATTAAATTTTTATGCATTAGATTTGTTGTGTCAGTTCTAATGGTAGAGGGCTATGAATTTAAATTAAAATGGTATCTATAAGTCTGTTACTTCCTATAAATGAAAAAGAAAGGATCTTTAAATTGCTTATTTTGTGATTTTTTTTTTTAAAGCTAGCTCTCAGATATATTGGATTGAATTTTGTAAGGATTTAAATTATATAGGCCCCATCTCATTTTTGGGAACATTTGAGCTCTTTAAGGAATAATGAGGAGTAGGAAGAAGAAGAGAGTATTTACTGTGATGGTATGATGGGAAAAGTCTAAAGATAACTTTAAAAAATTCTGTGAATGGTATTTATCTAGATCACTCATCTTCTGTTTTATTAAAGATGATTTAGAATTGACCATACTTCAAGTGACATAATTCTACAAATATTAAATTCTGTTATAATAATTTGTTTATATAGTATCTGTATACTTTTTACTTTTAGAAGTTTTAATAAATTTTTATGTAGTGTATTCTGTACTTTGTCCTGTATGGAATATAGAAGTATGTAATAAAAGACTTAATTCTTACCATTTAGCATTTTATCATCAATTTCTAAGCGATTTCTAAACAATTAAAATGCTGGGGTTTTTTGGCTTAAGTATTCAGAAACATATTAGAAATAGCTTCAATAAATATTAATGTAGTATTTTATTTCTTGAACTCTTAGCTTTGTGTGGCATTTGAATATAATTTAATAAGCCAGTGTGAATATAACCTTATTCATATTGATCATGTGTAATATTACTAGCTCAATCTATAGATCCTTTGTAGTTTATAAAAGCATATTGTTATACTCTCTTCAAGTAACACTTTGCAAAAGGAAAATGAAGCAATTTTTCTATTTTATAAATGAGAAAACTGAGGTTCTGAGATATTAAGAAATTTGACTTTTAAATGGTATATCTCATAAGGACTCTGAATCAACCCATTGCTTTTTTCATTTCACCATGAATATTAGTTTCCTACTGATGCCATAACAAATTACAAATAAACATAGTGATTTAAAACCACACAGGTTTATTATCTTACAGTTCTTGAGGTCAGAAGTCCGAAATGAGTCTCACAGAGCTAAAATCATATTGGTAGGCTGCTTCTGGAGACTCTAAGAGATCCTGTTTTCTTGCCTTTTCCAGGCTTTAGAGGTCATATTTCTTGCTTATGGCTTCTTCTTTTATCTTCAAAGCCAGCAACACTGGGCCAAGTCTTTTTCACACTGCCATCTCTCTTCTGCCATGCTTTCACATTTTAAGGACCCTTGTGATTGATTACATTGGGCCTACCCAGATAATCAAGGATAATATCCCTATTTTAAGATCAACTGATTTAGCAAGTTTAATTCCATCTGCAACCTAATTCCCCTTTGCCATGTAATCTAACGTAGTTCCAGAGATTCGGATATAGATATCTTTGGAAGGCCATTCTGCCTACCACACAATAACAACTCTTCAGTATCTTAACTGTATAAGGAAAATGCCATGTTTTTAATTATGTAGTGAGTTATCACGAAGGAAAAATGGTTGAGATTTAACTGTAAAAGATTTGAGTAAACTTTAATGAATCATTAACTACTATACCTGAAGGTTGGGAGTTCTTTTTCTCAAAGTTGTTTCCATGAGTTTTTTTTTTTTAAGTTCTTCTGTAAAACACAGTATAAATGAGTGAACTTGTAGAATTGGATTAAAAAACAAAAAAAAAAAAAAATGCAGTGATTATCTGGTTTATTCTCTAACTTAAATGATTCACAGCAGAGTTTTTTTTTAAGTAAAATATTAAAATAATGTTTAATTATAGAAAGACGTTTTTAGGGTACAGTCAGAAGATCCCTGAGGAGCCCATTGGTAAACTTCAGTTGGTGCGTAAAGCTTCTGAAATTATATAAAAAATTTTGTGTTTTATGTTCCATTTTTCTAAAGGAATAATCTGTCAGATTCTCAAAGGGTATCTGTGACCCTAGTTCTAGTTCTTGATTAAGAACTGTTGATCTAATAATTTTTTTCATGTTTAAGTTCTTATGGTGGGGGTGCAGTTCACTGATACTTTTCTAAAGTTTTTTTAATTCTTGAAAATTTATTTAACAAATTACTCAGTTTTTGTTATATGCTAGGTGGTGATAGTGAGTGTAATAATTCATGGACTCTATCTTCTTGGAACTAGATAATTGCCATGTTCTTTTCGCAATTCTTTTTTTGAAAACTTTAAATATATTTTTTCCTGAGCTGCCTTTAATTTTATCATCATAGGGCACCGACCCTCTTTGTGACAAGGAAGCAGCTACTTTTTTGCTTTTTAAATTGAAGATTAATTTGCATAAAGCACAATACAGAGATCTAAAGTTATGATTTAAAGTTTTGACAAATACATAAACCATATAACCATCACACTATCAAAAATGGAGAATACTTTCATTACCCTAGAGAGTTATCTCATGCTATTCCTAGTCATTCCTGCCCCACTTCTAAGAAGCTGATTATCATTACTTATTTCTGTTACTTTAGACTAGTTTTGCCTTTTGCTGGACTTTATATGAATGGAGTCATATAACTTGTAATCTCTCATGTCAAGAGTGTGGATGATTGTAATGTACAGTTAGAAATGGGAGGTCAGACGCAGTGGCTCACGCCTGTAATCCCTGTACTTTAGGAGACTGAGGTAGGCAGATTGCTTGAGCCTAGGAGCAACATAGTGAAACCTCATCTTTACCAAAAAAGTCAGGCATGGTGGCACATGCCTGTAGTCCCAGCTACTTGGGATGCTGAGGTGGAAGGATTGTCTGCGCCCAGGCGGTCGAGGCTGCCGTGAGCCATGATTGTGGTGATCATCCTACTGCACTCCAGCCTGGGCAACAGATTGAGACCTCCAACTCAGGAAAAAAAAAAAAGGGAGTTATTGAAAAGGTTAAAGAAGTTCTTGCTACTCTCATTTCCCCTGCCTTACCTCCTTTACTCCATTCCTCCATCAGTTACTGTATAGTAACACTGTACTGTAATTTTGAGGCACAAAACTAAGAATACTGATGTTTAATGATGGATATGCTAGACTTGAGTATGTTGCTATCTGTAATAGAAGATGAACTTAATTAAAATGTAATACTCCTGTCTTGTCCATTTAAAATTGATTAGCAAAGTTTTTGAGTGGTATTAAATGTTTTAGATAGTATTCACTCCAGCAAAGTAGGATATGGTGATTGATTTATTTGCAAATTGTAAATCCACAGGAAGAAGACAAAGTTCAGGGAACTTTATTTTTAGGATCAGTGTTGACAAGTATGGGAGAAATTTACTTGTTCAAGGAATGTAGAGAAGTGGATGAACAGACATTCATGAGTTGGGACTTTATTATGGTTTTTGTTTAGTCAGAGTCTTTTTAAAAATTAGGTAGACAGTGGTTAGATATACATTGTTTTCTTTCTGCCTGTTTCCTTTTTGTTTTCGTAGTTAAGCCCAGGAGTAGTTTAAATGAGTCAAACATCGTGTTATGTTTTGTGTATATTTAACTGTAATCCAAAATAACAGCTGGGGCTGAAAGAAATGCCTTAAGTAAGAGAAGCCAGAAGAGGTGTTCTTACCGTTGTTAGATCAGGGATACAGTCTAAATACGGACTCTACATTCATCAAAGATGAGAGCAGAGAAGGAAAAGGATCTGCTGCTCTGTTCTTGCAAGCCTTCTTTACCAAGCTGTCTGGAGTGGGGAAAGTACCTGGGATGGCAAACCTCAGCCCAAATTCCTTCAGTATCTAAGGTTTGAAAAGCTAGGAAAGGGGCTTGACTAAAGTTCTTAAAAGCAATCTGGGGCGTGGTTAGCTATAATCAATTTTGAAGTGTTAAGTATTTTTGGAAGGGGCACCAGTCATGGTAAGAACAGTTCTAGTTTGAGGTTAATCAAACTAGTTTTATGACTTTGATCTTTCATTTTCTTGGACTTTAATTTTCAAGATGGGCTATATAATAATGAGGCCCCCTTTTTTTAAACCATGCCCATCTCTGTTACATAAGTGCAGACAAAATCCCCTGGTAAGAATCTCAAAAAATGCAATTAAATGTATAATATGAGATCAAATGATGAGGGCAGCAGCCTAGAGAAGTATCCTCATGTAGGCTAGTGCACTAAAGGGAATCGTAATGATACTTGTAGCATGTTGCTACTTGTTCAGAGAAGGAAGCAGTTGAACTTTTTTCTCTTCCCTGAAGGGTGGTGAACTAGTTTTGTTACTATCTCTCCTTGGTGTTCAGTTTTCATCTGTTTGAGAGTTGGGAGCTCCAGAAAATTTTCAGAAATCTGACAAGCTTACTCCATATAAAATTGAGGTCTGTTGGGGACCAAATTGTCTACCACCCTGTTGACATTCTTGAATTGCTATATGCCCATGTATTTTTACAGTACAGTCTTATTTTTTTTTAGTTGCTATTATACGTAACAAGGACTAGACAGAAATGTTTCTTATTCTTTACGGTATATGATTATGTGATAGTAGACTTCCACAAGCAAAAGCAGCACATCTTAGATATTCTTTTATAGCTGGCTTTGGGTGAATGTGGATGAAATTTGAAATGTTCTCTGTCATACATAGTCTTTGTGTCTATGATTTTTCTTTGTTGCTTATTCAGTCAAAAAATACTCAGTGCCTGCTGCAATAGGTTAGGGAGGCTTTCTGGTACTGGGAATGCAAGGATGTAGACAAGCTCTTGTCTTTAAGAAATGCACAGTCTAAGCCGGGCTCAGTGGCTCAGCCTGTAATCCCACACTTTGGGAGGCTGAGGCGAGTGGACTGCCTGAGCCCACGGGTTCAAGACCAACCTGGGCAACTTGACGAGACCTCATCTCTACAAGAAATCAAAAAATCAGCTGGGCATGGTAGCACGTGCCTGTAATTCCGGCTACTCGGAAGGCTGAGGTGGAAGGATCGCCAGAGCCCAGCAGGTCAAGGCTGCATTGGCTGGGAGCAGCCATTGCACTCCAGTACCTTGTGTGTGTATAATAAATAAAAAATTAGCCGGGCACGGTAGCATGTGCCTGTAGTTCCAGCTACTTGGAAGGCTGAGGCGGAAGGATCTCTGGAGCCCAGCAGGTCGAGGCTGCAGTGGCCGGGAGCACTCCAATCTGGGTGACAGAGTGAGACTCCAACTCAAAAAAAAAAAAAAAAGAAATGTACAGGCTGTCCTCTAGGGACTTATAAACAAATGAGTATAATATAAATAATGAAAGTGGTATGGGTTTTGTTTTGATTATTTTGTTAACAAATTAGTGTATATATGTGTACAAAAAATAAAAAGGTAATATTTATGCACTAAAAATGGATTACCTCTGGTTAGTAGAAATACTCCTTTTATTCTGGTGTATTGCTATTCATTTTCTATAGTAATACGTTATTCCTTTCATAAACAAAAAACGTCACCATCATTGTTACTCTTAACTGCTACTACTCCCATATTACCACTACTAATGCTTTCAGAGCTCAGATTCATATTCAATTCTATCTGACTTCTGGTATATGCCCTTAACTGCTAGGCCCCCAATGAGCAAAATCCTCTCTGGGCAGCATCATTGAACGTTCATTCCGTAGAACACTGGTCTCATAAGATTCTCCTGGAAGGAAGGGTTCTGTAGCCAGGCAGTTTATTACATATTAAAGTTCTGCAGTAAGGAAATATGGGTAACTTATTTTAATTCAGTACTTCCCAAATTGATTTTTTGGTAACTTGACCCCCCTTTTTTTCCCATGACCCCCCCCTTTTTTTTTTTGAGT
>NW_007039947.1:30452-46972 GCF_000164805.1 Carlito syrichta | reverse complement strand
TTGAGTTGCAATCTCACTCTTTGTCACCCAGGTTGGAATGCAGTGGCATGCTGCTCATGGCCACCACAGCCTCAACCTGCTGGGCTTAGGTAATCCTTTCGCCTCAGCCTTCCAAGTAGCTGGAACTACAGACACACACTACCACACCTGGCTAGTTTTTGTGATTTATTATAGAGAAGAGGTCTCACCAAGTTGCCCAGGCTGGTCTCGAACCCCTGGACTCAGGCAATCCTCTCGCCATGACCTCCCAAAGTGCTGGGATTACAGGCTCAGCCACTGTGCCCAGCCTTTATGAATCTATAATTGATGTTCTGTGGCTCTCAAACTTAAGTGGGCCCGAGTAATCACCTACAAGGCTGGGCTCCTCTCCCAGAATTTCTGATTGAGTAGATTTGGGGTGGGGAATATGAATTTGCCTGAATTTGCCTTTCTAACAAATTTATAGGTGTTGCTGCTTATTCATATCTGCTCCCTTTGTTGTGTTCTTTCCAGGCCCATTTTGCCTTGAGGAACTATGATGGTAGATAGTAGTGTTTTCCTGCTGAAAGAAGGTGTCCAAAAAGTATAATTATGTTTATCATAGAAGGAGTATCCGAGGGGGCCTTTGTTAACGAAATTACCCTGGGTAACATTACAGTTGGCCCTTGGAGCCCAGTATCCCTGGTTCTGATTGATCACAGATTCAACCAACGTCAAATGGAAAATATTCAGGAAAAAATAATTTTAAAAACACAATATTTAACAATAAAAATAATAAAAATGAAGTATAACAACTATTTACATAGTATTTATATTGTATTAGGTATTATAATCTAAAGATGATTTAAAGTATACTGGGGGATATGTAGAAGTTATATGCAAATATTATGCTATTTTATGCCAAGAATTTAAACATCTGAGGATTTGGATATTAGGGTAGGGGTGTCCTGGAAACAATCTGTATGCTGAGGGATGACGGTATTTCTCTCCCGTCATCAATATTTCTGCCAATCCTGTGAGCTTTAATTTGGTCATCTGTAGATGGAAATGATTAGACTACCTCCCAAGGGTTGTAATAAGGATTGAATGATATAACATTTGCAAAAGTGACTGGCGTATTCCAAGTTCTCACTGGACCAGTGGTGTCACCTTTCTCTGAGAGCTTATTAGAAGTGCAGAATCGGCCAGGTGGTGGCTCAAGCCTGTAATCCCAGCACTTTGCGAGGCTGAGGCGAGAGGATTGCCTGAGCCCAGGGGTTTGATACCAGTCCTGGCAACAAATTAGTGAGGCATGGTGGTGTGCGCCTGTAGTTCCAGCTACTTCGAAGGCTGATGTGGAAGGATCACCTGAGCCCAGCACGTTGTGGCTGCGGTGGCTGTGAGCATGCCACTGCACTCCAGCCTGGTGACAGAGTGAGATTCCAACTTAAAAAAGAAAAAAATGCAGAAACTCAGGTGCCTCCTTCAGACTTACTGAAACAATCTGCATTTAAAAAATAGCCAGGTGATTTGTAGTAATATTACCACGTGAGGAGCACTGATGTGGCATATACCTTGGAAAAAGCTACCTAGTGCAGTATATGACTTATTCATTTTATAAACTGACTTCCCAGGGCTGTTTCTATGTATAGATTTTATCAATGGAATATTATGTATCCTAGATCCCAGAAATATTTTGACAATATCTTTCTTAGTGTTTCCTGACAATAAAATAATGTATGCTATTGTTAAATCTTGAAATAATACGTAAAAGTATAACATAAAAACTACCTGAAAATCCCCTCCCTGAGATAAATACTGTTAACAGTTTTGTACACCCTTCAATGCATCTCTTTATACATGCGCGCGCACACACACACACACTTGACTTTCTTCACTTTTTATCCCTTACAATTGTGAAGTGGAGATGGGAAAAGATAACCTGTAAAACTTCACCTTGAGTTAGTATAAGGAAAGATACTCATGGAAGTTGAGTGTCTGAAAATTGGTATCTTTAGAATTGATGCCTTGGAAAGTCTTTGAGTCTCCTCAGTTTTAAGTCAGTTGCTCAAAGGTAAGGGAGGAATTTCTGGGTATCATGGTAGACATATCTTCACTTCATTGGAATGGTACCAAATTGTTTTCTGAAATGCTTACATCAATTGACATTCCCAGTAGCAGTGAATAAATAGCCCAATTATTCTATATCCTTATTACCTTTTGTTTGTCAGACTTCCTAATTTTTGCCAGTTTGGTGGGAAGTAAATGGTATTTTACAGTGGTTATAATTTTCCATTATGCTGATTTATTGGCCATACGTATTCTTTTTTTTAACTTTTAATTATTTTATTTCATTTTATTTTTTTGAGTTGGAGTCTTACTCTGTCACCCAGACTGGAGTGCAGTGGCCGCTCCCAGCGACCGCAGCCTCGACCTGCTGGGCTCTGGTAATCCTTCCACTCAGGCTTCCAAGTAGCTGGAACTAGAGGTGCGCGCTACCACGCCTGGCTAATTTTTTGATTTATTGTAGAAATGAGGTCTTGCCTGCCCAGGCGGGTCCGAACTCATGGGCTCAGGCAATCCACTCACCTCAGCCTCCCAAAGGCGCGGGATTACAGGCTGAGCCACCGAGCCCGGCTGCCAATCCTTTTTTTATAGTATTATGATTGTTCAAGGTCCGCTTATGAGTGAGAACATGTGATACTCAGTTCTTCGTTTCTATGAAAGATAGCTCAGTATTGTAGACTCTAAGTCTATCCAGGTTGCTGTGAAGTTCACGATACTGTTCTTTATGGCTGCATAATATTCCATCATGTATATGTATCACATTTTAAAAAAAATCCAGTCGTCTTTTGATGGGCAGCACTGTTGGTTCCATGGTCTTGCTGCTGTGAACAATGCTGTGATAAACATATGTGTGCAGGTATCTTTTTTATAGAGAGATTTGAGTTCTTCTGGGTATAATCCCAGTAGAGGGATTGCAGGGTCGTGTGGGAGGTCAATTTTTGTATCTTTTAGGAATTGCCACTCTTTTCCACAGAGGCTGTACTAATTTACACTCCCACCAACAGTGTAGGAGTGTTCCTTTTCCGCTGCTTCCTCTCCAGCATCTGTTGTTTTTTGAGTTATTGATGATGGCCATCCTGACTGGAGTTAGATTGTATCTCAGTGGGCATACATATTCTTATTTAGTGCCTGTGTTTTTTGCTTATTTTTTTGTTGAATTGTTTATATTTTTCTTAGTAATTTATAGAAGTTCTTCACATATTCTGTATTCTACTTTTTGTTAGTTACGTGAGTTCCAAATTTCTTCCTTGAGTTTAATGCTTTTTTTTTTTACTCTGCAAGGAAATATATACACAAAGGTAGAGAAAATAGTATAATAAGCCCTCATCACCAATATTTATCATGTATTAAGATTTTTTCCATACTTGGATTTATCTGTATTCTCTTATTCTCCTGAAACATTTTAAAACAAATCTCCGATATGTCAATTCTTTTGGAAACTTTAAAAATGAGTAGTCAAGCCAGGCTCGGTGGCTCAGCCTGTAATCCCGTGCTTTGGGAGGCTGAGGTGAGTGGATTGCCTGAGCCCGCGGGTTCAAGACCCACCTGGGCAACTTGGCAAGACCTCATCTCTACAAGAAATCAAAAATTACCCGAGTGTGGTAGCACGCACCTGTAGTTCCAGCTACTTGAAAGGCTGAGGCAGAAGGATCGCCGGAGCCCAGCAGGTTGAGGCTGCGGTGGCCAGGAGCGGACACTGCACTCCAGTCTGGGCGACAGAGTGAGACTTCAACCGCCCCCCCAAAATGAGTAGTCATTTATTTAATGTCACATTTGTTACTTTTCCCCCTATTTTTTAAACTCTTCCCTTCTCCAAGGTCTTATTCTTTAATAACTTGATGAAAGCATTATAGTTTTGCCTTTCATCTTAAGACTTTACTCCTCTTTGAATTTTTTTTTCATGTGATGTAAGGGTCCAGTTTTTTTTCTGTATATTTGTCGCAGCACCATTTCTGAACCTCCTACCTGCAGTGCCACCCTTATCGTAAAATAAATATTTGCTTCTTCCAGAATCCTTGTGTGCTAAAATCACTCTAGATCAGTGGTCCTGGCAACGTGTGGTCCCAAACCAACAGTATCAGCATCAACTGGAAACTTATTACATAGATAATTGGACCCACTGCAGACCTACCAAAAACTTGGAGGCAGAGAAAGGCATCTGTGCTTTAATAAACCCTCCAGGTGATTCTGATGCATGCTGAAATGTGGGAATGTTTGTTTAGTGATTTCAGACTACCTAGGAATTATGAATTCGGACTGCAAAAGCAACAGGAACTCTATTTGTGATTCCAAATTCTCAGTGGTGATTTTTCTAACCCTTCCCTATCCAATGTCAACATTGCATACATTTTCCTTGAAGTTGCCTGTGTGGTGATGGTAGGGAGAGGAATTTCTAATTTACCCTAACAGTGAAGTCATAATCCATTGAGGGCATCTAGCTCAAGGCAAAAAAAAAAAAAAAGCCTACTGCTATTGTTCACTTTATCTCTTTGGGTTTTCAGCCTCCTCTCATTTTTCTGCCCTAAGAATTTATAGCTTTCTTGTCAACTCATGAATATTTTTAAGTTTTTATTTTTTTATTTTTTATCTTGGATTTTGAGTTGTTTCTATTAGGGCAGGTCCAAGTACCTATTCCACTATATTTCCGGAACAGTATTCTCTATTATTAAATTAAATAGATTTCACCAGATTGCTTTCTAGGAAAGTGCAAACTAAAGTAGTAGTAATGTGATAGCACTTTATGGCTGTCAGATTGGCAGAAAATAAAGTAATAACATACAATTGCAAGTGATATGGATTGTGAATGATATTGGTATTAATGCAAATTGTTCTGTTCTTTTAGAAAACTCTTAAAAAGTGTTTGCCAGGCAAAATCGTCATGAGGTCGAGCTAGGTGGTGGGAAGTGTATTTGTAGGAAACGCAACTTGGCCATTGCTTGCATCCATTCAAAATATGAATGGATGTTATCAGTCTATTATGTTGTCTTATTTGACTGAACAGCAGGGATAGGATGGACTTAGAGCACATTAATATAGAGTTAGGAGAAGTTATTGAGATAACTGACTGATGAAAATATTATGCCTTACTTCCTTCCTAATCTACCAAAAGTTAAAAGAAAAATAGGGAAATGAATAAAGAACTGGAGTGAGTTAAAAAAAGGAAATTGTGTGTCAGTGGTGTTCTGGGACCAGCTTTTCCTGGAGTTGATAATTTTCAAGTTAATGGTAACTTTGGCAAGCCAGTTAAATACAACTATCATTAAAGTGAAATTACACAAGCTTACATTTAAATTATATTTATGCTGGGCATGGTGGTTCACACTTTTAATCCAGCACTTTGGGAGGCTGAGGTGGGAGGATTGCTTGAGTCCTAGAGTTTGAGACCAGTGTAGGCAACATACTGAGAACTAGACTCTACAAAAAATAAAAATAAAACAAAATTAAATTAAGTGAAAGAAGCAAGTCACAAAAGACCTCATTAAAAATGTATCTTTAAAGCAAAGATAATACTCAAAACTAATCATATACAGTTATATTTTACTGTTATCTGTGTTCTTGAGGTTATTGGCATCTATTGTATCTAGGTGGTGGAAATACTGTATATCAATGAGCTGTTGCCTTTCCTGTTGTGTTTAGTGATGACACTTTGGTAGCTTGAAATTGGACATGGAGATTATTTTTATTTTTTATTTTTTTGAGTTGGAGTCTCACTGTCACCCAGACTGGAGTGCAGTGGCTGCTCCTGGCCACTACAGCCTCAACCTGCTGGGTTCCGGTGATCCTTCTGCCTCAGCCTTCCAAGTAGCTGGAACTGCAGGCGTGTGCTACCACACCCGGCTAATTTTTTGATTTATTGTGGAGATGAGGTCTCGCCAAGTTGCCCAGGCGTGTCTCGAACCTGTGGGCTCTGGCAATCCACTCATCTCAGCCTCCCAAAGCGCGGGATTATAGGCTGAGCCACCGAGCCCAGCTGGAGATTATTTTTATACTGTGGAAATCAACAAATTTCACTCAAATCAGAATCCCCTCCTCCCACCTGTCCCCTGGAGAGCAGTTGTTAAAACATGTACCAGAATACTGCTGGGTGTAACATTTTGCAGTTTTACATACTGATTGTTTTTCATCGCTGTAAATTGTACTTACTCTCTGAAGTATTGGGCTTTCCATCTTATGCAAAGATTTAATTGTTCTTAGGAAAATGCATAACTAAACTAAGTAGTTTTGCTCAAATGTTTTTTTAAAGATATCTTAAGGTTAAAGGAAGATATGCCTTATTTTATTTAGCTTTTACTTTTATATAGACAGTATTTTTGCTAGTTTTTTTTCCTAGTCCTTTAAAACATTATCATTTAAAAATCCTTGAAAAATCTTTCAGTGTAACATATAGTCACCTACATTTATATTTATTGTAGACCATTAGTTTCATTCTTTTGAGTTGATTGTAACAAGTAGGAATACGCTTTTTCACTCTTTTTAATGTGGACATGTTTTGTGTGTGTGTGTGTGTGTGTGTGTGTGTGTGTGTGTGTGTGTGTGATTTGATTTGATTCTTATAGCAGTGTTGTAGATGAGGTTGACCAGTTAGCACCACGAAACATTGTTTCTCTAGTATTTTTACTTAGGGCTAGAAATGAATTGTTTGTAAGATTGATGTGTTGTTTTCTACTTGTATATTTAGTTTATATTTAGGCCCTTTAGAAAGTCATTGAATTGGGAAATTTTCCATAATGCGTGTGATTCTTGTTACATTTATCTGTCATGTACATATTTAGCACTTTCAGCAATGAAAATAAGCTCGAAACACTGGAAATATTATTCTGACTTCCTTATTATTTATTACTGTGCCTAGGATAGTGGTTTAGATTTTTTTGATGTGTAGTTGGGTCTTTGTGACTGGCCCAGTCATTTTAACTCTGTAAGCCACTTGTTCCTGAATATTAAAGTGATAATAATAATAGATCCTACCTCATATAATGATTTTAAAGATTAGATGAGATAACATAGCATTTAGCAAAGTGTTTGACTTAATCGTACAGTTCTCTGCAAATATGAGCTAACATTCCTATCAAAATAATAAATTCCATATGTAAGTTGTCTTAAATGAGACGAGTGAAAGCTAGTAGCAAGTATAGGGTTACATAAATGCTTAAAAGAATAAAAGCTGTTGAAACAAAGTCCAGAAGAATAAAATTCAGTCTTTTATGGCATATTACATGCATATGAGCAAAGCGGATTAAGTAATATCTTTCACTTGCTCAGGATAATACTTAGGTATCAACCATTTCAACAAATAATAAAGCCATCTATTTTAGTCACTGAAAAAAATGCTAGACAGCTACTTTAGTTGTATACATACTTATAGATAAACACAGATGATTTTCCTAAAATCCTGAGTAATCCAAGTGTTACAGAACAGAATTTAGATAATAAAAGAATTCTTGGTTCCTTTAATAATTTAAGTTGCACATTGACCATATTTAAAGTCGCAGACTTTCTTTGCTTTTCCATGTCTGCACTTTGGAATAGTTGTTAAGTAGCTCTATGTCCAAATAATAAAACAGGAATAAGAGGTAGAAAGGAGCACTGATAACCCACCTTTCAATACTATTAGAAAGCTGGCTGCCTAACCTCATATTTTGTATTTATTTGCTATTTTATTCTAAGTGCCTAGATTTGATATTGTGTTGCCACTTTTTATCCTTAGTATTGATTGGGTTTTCCCTCTTTTTTCTACTCTGCTACCTTTATTCCTTCTGGAACCAGTAGTTTAATGGTAAGTATTTAAATAAGATTTACAAAGTTTTTAACCTAGTGAGGATTTTTTTACCCTCACCTATTTTGGTGAAAACTTTGTAGACTCCAGATGGTCTCTGTGGTTTCCCAGGTTTTCATTGTTGCCTTGTTTGTGTGTAGACTGATAAAACTTTAGTTTTGAGGTATTCCTGTTCTTGCATGCTCTGTCACATGGCATCCATTGTTTGTGTGTTTCATAGTGATGTTTTTCTTGGAGCTTGCACTCTCCTTTTTCCCTTCTTTCTGTGGGTTTTTTTTTTTTTTTTTTTTTTTTGGTGGGGTGCTTGGTTGGGGTGGAAAGAGAAAAGCCTTTTTTCTCATACCTACACTACTTTTCCTACAGCATTTGAAATCTTTCCAAACTTTGCCAGCTAGATCTCTGTAAGATGTTTGTTCTGTGTACATTAAGAGCATAATTACTAGTGTCTCTGACCAGAATTATAGATTGAGTCCAGGTCTATTAAATGGTACTCAACCCTGCCAAATTTTCTCTTTTGTGTTATTTCTTGTTTCAAATTTCAAGCTATTTGAGCCTTTTTAGTGTTTTTAAAGGGTATAAATATGTTTACAGGATTTTTTCATAACAATATCTGTTATGTTATTGCCTCAAGACTTTGTATTTTACCTTAAAAAAATTTGTATTTACCACCAAGCCTAATATTTCATTCTTTAAGCTTAGATTCTGAAACAGAATTTAATTGATTAAAAGAATAAGGCTAGATTTAGAATATTAAAATTTAAATAGTAAACTTTGAAAGTCACTTTCATCAAATTCTGCCATCAACTAAAATGTCAGAATTTTTTTTTGTGTGAAATATGTGTAAGAAAAATGCATAAAATGGAAGAATACAATTACAAAATGAATTCTGATACAGCTGTCACCTATGTACAGAAGTAGAACCTTGCTGGCACCCCAGAAACCTTCCCCAGGTCTTCCTGCTTATAAAACCCACCTCTTTCTCTCAGAGTAATTATAATCTTTAATGATAATTGTGCTATTGCTATTCTTTTTCATTTATATTTGCATTTCAAAAGAATATGTTTAATTTTGCCAGTTTGGTATAAGTGGAATTGTACTCTTATTTTCCCCCAATATTATGCTTGTAAGATTAATTTCATTGTGTGTAGCTGTGGTTAATTTTCCTCTCTGTAGTATGGAGTCTATAGTATTCCATTCTATGAATACACCAGAATTTATTTAACTATTCCATTGTTGGATATTTGTTTCAATTTTGCTATTAGGAACATTGTTGCTGTGGATATTTCATTAAGGTGTATTCTGGCACACGTGTGGGCAGATGTCTTTAGGACAGTATTACTCAAAATGTGGTCTTTGGACCTACATCATTGGTGGTGTCACCTGTGTGAGCTTCTCAGAAATGCAAATTCTTGGGCCCCTTAATTAGAATCTCTGGGAATGGGGTCCAAGAAACTGAAACTCCAGATGAATCTTAAGCACATTAAAATTTGAGAATCACTGTTCTGGGATATATACCTAGAAGTGGAATTGCTGAATCAGGTTGCATATATCTTCAGCTTAATAGTGTTGAACAGTTTTCAACTGGTGTTTTGAGAATTTGTATTTCTCTACATCCTCTGTAACAATTAGTATTGTCAAAGTTTTATTTTTTAGCACTTGAGCTCTGAGTTCACTTTTAACTGCAATTTAATTTTGACTTTTCAGACTTATTTTTTAAAGTGACTTGTTAAATTTACTAAGGATTTGCTGAAAGTATTATTAGAAATGTTTTCAAACATACTCAGAGGTAGCAAGAAATAGTACAGTGAACTAAAAAACTTCCTATCTCCGTCACCTACATTTAATAGTTCATTATATTTTGCTCTATTTGCTTCATCTATATATTTTTTTTTTGAGTTGGAGTCTCACTCTTTGTTGCTCAGACTGGAGTGCAGTGGTATGCTCATGGCCACTGCAGCCTTGACCTGCTGGGCTCAGGAAATCCTTCCACCTCCGCCTTCCAAGCAGCTGGAACTGCAGACACACACCATCACGCCCGGCTAGGTTTTGTGATTTATAGTAGAGATGAGGTCTCACCAAGTTGCCCAGGGTGGTCTTGACTCCCTGAACTCAGGCAATCCTCTTGCCTCAGCCTCCCAAAGTGCTGGGATTACAGATTGAGCCACTGTGCCAGGCCTGCCTCATCTATCTCTTTCCTCCATGTTATTTTTAAGACAGATCCCACATATCATTTCAGGCCTATGTACTTAATGTGTCTTATCTAAAATATATATCATTTTCTTTACATGATGGCAGTGTCTTTGTTACTGAGGGCCTTTTTTATTTTAAAAAGTTAGAAAAGCATCATATTAAAAACATGTTGTAACAGTTCTAAAATAATGGCAGAGTATATATGCTGTTAGCATTTGGATATTGTGAGTGGGAGGTTTTGAATTAAATTATAGTCCTTCAACGTGCTCTGAACTCTTCTGAAGTGTTCAGTTAGTCAGATAATCATGCTGGATTTTTCTGTTTCACCAACAGAATCGGAAATTTTGGTTTCTTGAAATGACTGTTTAACCCAGATTTTGCTCTTAGAGATAAGAAAATGTATAGATTGCTCAGAAATTTGTCATTTCTCTGACAAAACAAGCATGTGTAATGATGATGTCCTAGTTAATGACTAGAGTAGACAGCTAAAAGATGCTGTGATTCTTTATTCTTAGAAGCAACTCTTTGTCCAAAAATACAATCTTTCACATCTGCCACTGACTTGGTGTTGAGTTATGTTGAGTTTAGTATCCTGAATCAGCACATCTTCATCTAAACTCCCAGCAGAATTAAGAATACAGTCAGGGTCTTATAATGAATTAAGCAAGCAGTGAGTATGTTTTGAGTGAGTCTAATATGTTGAATAAAAATGAAAGTCTAAGAAACTTTCAGGGTGGATGTGAAGACATAAATACTGTAATAGTATACCGCAGTACAAAAAGATGCTCAGTAATTTTTGGTTGTTTCTGTATTATAGTGATTCAATTAAATACGAAATCGTGCTGATCAGGAATTAGTATGTAATATATAAAATGTTTATTTATTATTATTATGATGATTTTTGTTTTTTATTTTTGAGTTGGAGTCTCGCTCTGTTGCCCAGACTGGAGTGCAGGGGCATGCTCCCGACCACCACAGCCTCGACCTACTGGGCTCCGGCGATCCTTCCACCATGTTTTATGTCATTTATTTTAAAAAATTATAAAAATATATAAAAGTAAATGTGGATTAGGAGCTGGAAGAGAAATGATACTGAGTTGGAAGGGAACAGACGATACATAACTTTTTGTAATGAGTAAAAAGATTTGTGTGTGTGTGTGTGTGTGTGTGTGTGTGTGTGTGTGTGTATTTAAAACAAGGGCGTGCTAAGATCAGATTTGTGATTTGAAGATAACCTGTAAGAACAGTTTTGGGGAGGCAAGGGCAAGAGTAGTTGTGTATAGTGGTTACTACAGTCGTCTGTTGAGAAGTGGTTGCATTTGACAAATACTCAGGAGGTAAAATCTACCAGGTTGGTGATGACTGGAGAATAAACAGGTGTGGCTGCAGGGAAGCAGTGATAATACTGACTTGTGATAATACTGGAACGTCATCATTTCTCTTCAAGCCTTTGGTAGACTAAGCTTTTTAATCATCTTACTGGCAGTTTACAAATGGAATTTTTGTCATAACCAGACTTTTAAAAAAATTTAAAGATGTGGGGTACAATTCAGGATCAGGTATACAAGTGGTAATCATTCAGGTGAAGTTTGAACTTTCTTTTGGTGCCCACTTTGCCTGGTTTGAGATCAGATACCCTTATTGAGGTTATGTGCCCTCCTCCCCTTCTTCTGGCAGTATCCCACTACTGCCAATTCCTTTCTTAGAGTTTTATGGTAAATGTTCAGGGTCCTCTTAGGAGTGAATAACCAAACTTTTTCAAAACGGTTTTTTGAAACACATAGAGTTTTATATTTTTTAGTTAGAGTCTCACTGTCACCCAGGCTGGAGTGCAGTGGCACACTCAGGGCCACCCCAGTGTTGACTCGCTTGGGCTCCGGTGATCCTTCTGCCTCAGCCTTCCAAGTAGCTGGAACTACAGGTGTGCACTACCATGCCCAACTAATTTTTATTTATTGTAGAGACAAGGTCTTGCCAAGTTGCCCAGGTGGGTCTCGAACCCACGGTCTCAGGCAATCCACTTGCTTCGGCCTCCCAAAGTGCTGGGATTACAGGCTGAGCCACTGAAACTGGCCATATAGACGTTTTGAACAATTTTTAATTGTTTTCCAGTAAAGGGCCAGGTAGTAAATGTTTTAAGCTTTGCAGACCTTTTGTTTTCTGTCCCTTCTTTCTGTAGTATGAATGGAGCCATCGAAAATATATAAATACCATAAATATAAGCTATAGATTATATTATATAAATACGTTGCAGTGTACCAATAAAATCTTATTAGTAGGCACTGAAATTTGAATTTCTTATAATGTTTCATGTGCCACAATATTTTCTTCTGTTTTTAGTTTTTTTCAGCCATTTAAAACATTTTAAAAGTTCTTGACGCAAGGACTGTACAAAAACAGATGGTAGGGCACATTTGATCCACAGACCTATAGTCTACCAGTCCCAAAATTACCTCTAGTGCAATTTCTTTATAAGAAACTTTAGAGATAAATAGTAAATAGGCTGTAAGATGTTAATTCCTTTCATTCCTATAGAGTCATAAGCCTGTAAGTCTATAATGCTATATTTGATTCTTCCATGTGTGAATTTGGAGACCCAAGAAACCAGGAACTACTAGCAAACTCAATATAGCTAGGGAAATATTTAATGCAGAGTGAATTCCCTGAAGAATAGTATCTTTAAGAAAGTAATTAACACGTACCAATGAAAAGTAGTTTCCGTAGGTCAGCCCCTTTGGGAAAGAGAGTTAATGAACTTCTGTCTGACTAAATACAAATGTGTGAGGAAAGTAGAGTTGGGTTCTAGTATAGTAGTAGAGAGCCTGACTCATTCTTAGGAGTGGGTGTGCCTTCTGCTAAACTTGCAAAAAAAACCCCAATAAACCCTTGTAGAGCTAGCCTTTCAATTCTAAATCAGTTTTTGTCATAACTCAAAAGGATTAAATTGTATTTGCATTCTTTTAGGAAATACTGGCAATATTGCCCAATCATTTGAGTGCAAACAGAAGTGGGCAGAAATTTTTATCTTTGTCAACAACACCGATTACGAATAATCAGGTACCCAGGTGCTACAATTAAAATTTGTTTTTAATTGCCTTTTAAATTTTTGTTTTATTTTTTTGAATTGGGGTCCCAGTCTGTCTCTTGGGCTGGAGTGCAGTGAAACATGATCACTGCAGCCTTGACCTGGGCTCAAGTCATCCTTCTACTTCAACCTCCCCAATAACTGGGACTACAGGTTTGTGCCACCATGCCTGGCTAATTTTTTTGTGCAGATGACATCTTACTATATTGCCCAGGCTGTTCTCAAACTCCAGGGTTTAAGCAGTCCTCCTGTTTGGGCCTCCCAAAGTGCTGGGATTACAGGTATGAGCTTCCATGCCTGATTTTAATTGTGATACCTGGGAATGCACCTGTTTAAATCAGCTACCAACTGATTTTAATTGTGATACAAAGATTTTAGTTGCTATATAAACCTTTTAAAGTATATTTAACCTTCATAGTTATCTGTTCATTTGTAAAAAATTAATTTATTGACAATAGCAATATATGTTTAGCCAAATATACTTAAGATTTTAAGGCCCCAATTGCCAAAAAGGATTAAAATCCTATCAAATGTTAGATACATTTTGCATTTGATTAGATATGTAAAAACATTTTTGGGGGTAAGGGTGTGGTACTTATGATAAATAAATTTGTGCTAAATATGCACACTTGTGAATTTTATTGTTGATAAGAAATCTCTATCTACAACATCAAAGCCAAATTACTTTTAATGGAAAACAGTAAGATATTTAAATAATATTTAAAAAAATAAATTTCTGATTACTATTTAAATTATAATTTCTGGTCTTAATCATTAGCTATTTTTGTCCTCTTACATTTCACATTAGTAAATTGGTAACATGAGAGAGAAGGTATGTTTATCCATGTAAGCTACAACTAGGATGGCACAAATATATTTTAAATCTCATTCTAAAAGCTTAAATAGTGTAAATTCTTTGCATATGTTTGTCTATATATTATTTGCTGTGGCCCAGTACCTTTTCTTTTGACCTACTTTAAACATTTTCACTAAAATATTCCTTTATTTTCTTTTTTTGGACATTACAGTACAGTGAGAAGGGAAATGCAACTGTAGAAGGGATATACTATCTTTATTCTTTCCTGTGTCTTGTTTTCTCATCCATGTTCTTGTAGTTTTTCGTTAGCCAGTACATCAGCCCCTTGTACGTCCTCTTACTCTTTTATAATCAAGTAGGGAAAATTGATACTATGATTATGTATTAGAAGAATGTGTGTCTCATTTTTTCACCTTTTCAGACCTCGTGTTCTCCTGGCTGTGTGGAACAGTAAACCATTTGAACGTATGTTTTATCTGAAAAAACAGTAGAAAGTCACCAGGTATTGTCCAACAACTAACTACTCCAGATTTAAATTAAGAAAGTAATAATAAAGCTTAGAATTTCTATCTCTTCAATTCTATGATCTCCACTCCCACCTTCTACGTACTAGAAATTTTTTATTACATATTTTGTTGCCTTTGATTCGGGTTATATCCTGACGGTTGACAGCATAGTAAAGCGTGTGTGTGTGTGTGTGTGTGTGTGTGTGTGTGTGTGTGTGTGCACGCGCGCGTGTGCGTGCATAGTGAGCATAGTGAGCCATGCTATAAAAATGTAATTTAGCTGTTCAGAGATGTCTTTGTTCATTTGAACACCAAGGAGAAAACTGTGAAGAGAGAGAAAAACCACTTTTTCCTAAAATTTGGACCAAAAGAAGGATATACTAGAGGGAGGACATATTTTTTTTATTCATTTAATAAATATTTATTGAGTACTCTTGGCATAGTTCTATGAAGCAAATAGGCATATTGATGTGAAACATGAAGAAGCTATGTTTTAAAATGATTCCTTATGTTTTTAGTTCACTTTAAACTATTTTAAAGTCCTAAAGACATTTTATTGTTAGGTTAAATAAGACTATAACTGCACCTGTAACTCTTGAGTAGGTTCTAGGTCTAATGAATTTACCTGGCTACTGCACATTAAAAGCAGTAATTTTCTTTTATATTTTGTAGAGACAAAGAGTTTTGGTGAAATTCAGTTGAATCTTTAGCAAATAGTTTTTAGAACAGCTAAAACACAAATATAAATATGATAGGAATAATGTGTATATCTTATGGTAGGAATTTATATAGATACAGCCTAAAATGAAACAGTTGATAAACAACTGTAAGCCATGTGGGCTATAACCAAGATGATCCTCTGGTTCTGGAGAGCTTATCATCTGCCTTTGTTCATGTTTTCTGCAACTGAAGGGAACTGGAAATGTTTATGTTTAGCAACAAATTATTCTGGGATATTGAACTTATTGAGAATTTAAACTGTGGTACAGATTTTTCCTACTGTTTCGCTTTAAGCCAATGAGTTAACAATAACCATAGTGGTTAGAGTTCATTGTAATAATTATTTTAAAATTCATAGTTCTTTAGACTTTTTTCCTCTTCATTTGACTTCTGCAATATAATCTAAAGTGATGGCAAAACTAACATGTTACTCAGGCTACATATGACCCTATAGGCTAATGGACATTATACTTCTGAGTGTCTTGGATGAGAAGCGGTGGCTCAAAGGTGTATGTTTCTCCATCTACTTAGCGAATTCTCAGAGCAGATACCGTTACTCCATCCTTCTCCCCTGCCTGCCCCAAAACTGAGAGAAAATTTCTCAAGCAGAGGCTATTGTCCTATTTATGAAAATAAACAAGTAGACTCTGGCTACTGTTGAAGCTCATACTCTGTTCAAAAAGTACCTTGCATATGTAGCCAAGTTTCAAAAATTGCCCCCAAGAATACAGAGATTGTTATCTTTGGCAATGAAGCATCCTTCTGTTCTGTAGTGAGTTTGTTTCACATCGGTGAAGAGTAAAAACTGCTTGACCTCCTGTGTCTTATCTTTTGGTTATTCTGCGCCCTCTTTCACTGCTTTCCTCCCCCAGTAGTGATATGTGACCATTTTGAAGTCCCTTGGTGGCAGAATATGTTCAGTATATTAGATTTTACAAGGACCCTTTGTACTCGTTAAACTCTTGATCCCCTAGGTCCTTGTTCTGTTATTGGCATACTTTCATATTATAAATTAAGGATACCTATTTATATTGCCACACGGATTTTATTTAGTCTTCCATGGGAGCTGATTTGTCCCATACTACCAGAATTTGACTTTTGTACCATTCTAAATAGTTTGGTTCTTCTTTTCCCCTCTTCAGCTGTTTAATTGTATCCCCTCTTCAGCTGTTTAATTGTATCCTCCTTGACGTCATTCTGCAAAATTAATCATTTTCTTATTCTCTCAAATTTAAAAGAGAAATTCGTAAAAATTAAGATTTTTTTTTTGAGTTGAAGTCTCACTCTGTCGCCCAGACTGGAGTGCAGTGGCCGCTCCCGACCACCGCAGCCTCAACCTGCTGGGCTCCGGCGATCCTTCCGCCTCAGCCTTCCAAGTAGCTGGAACACAGGCATGCGCTACCC
>NW_007039947.1:20443-30432 GCF_000164805.1 Carlito syrichta | reverse complement strand
TTTTTTTTTTTTTTTCTTTATTGTAGAGATGAGGTCTTGCTGCCCAGGTGGGTCTCAAACCCGCGGGCTCAGGCAATCCACTCACCTCAGCCTCCCAAAGGCACGGGATTACAGGCTGAGCCACCGAGCCCGGCCAATTAAGATTATTAATAAAAGTATTTGTTTGTTTTCCTAGTGAAGCACCCAGGTTGCTCAAGCCAATCTTTGTTTTCTTCTAAAGTTTTAATTTTCAGTATCAATTATTTTCTGTACATTTTATAAGGCACATATAACATTATGTAACAAAGCATTACCGTGACAGGGAAGTGCTCTCTGTTAGTTGTGGCCCACCATTATGACCTTTTATAGTTACACTAATTATTAGAGTTGTAGGTTATATATATTTTAAGTAATCTAGATATTTAAAAGCCAAAATATAGGATGAGAAATAAAGCTAATGAGATATTTTTTTGGGGGGGTAGGGGAACAAAAAATTGATGGAAAGTTGATTAGTAGGCTAGAAGACAATAAAAGAACATTAATAATAATTAAATCCAAAGAGGGGAATCTTTGCAGTGTTATTTTTAACACTGACTATGCTAAAGATAAAAATGCATGTCTTTCTTGCCTTTTATGACCTCAGTAGCTATAAAAAAATTTTCAGTTGGGTGAGGGGAATTATTGACTCTCAAATACTTCATTTCTCTGGGTTTCTGAATAGTTTTCCAACTGTGAAAAATACATATGTTAAGATATCCAGGATTTGGTCCCAGTGTGGATTTTGATTTGCTCATAGTATCTAGTGTCTGTTCTTAATCCCAGCCATTCATTTTGTTGATTTTTGTCATTATTCACAAGGAATAGCCCTTGAAAACAGTCTCAGAATGGATCTGCTGTGATGGCTACATGCTGTAACATTTTTATGTGTAAGCTATTGGAACTTGTTAGTCCCACTGGTTATAAATGCTTATGAGAGAGATAAAAAGATGAGTGGGCTGTGGAGTGGAGTGCAGAGACTCCTAGTTCTGGCCCTACTGCTGACTGGTTTTATGACTTTTGGCAAGAATTTTGCTTCATTGGGTTTTCTTATCTTTAAAAGGGGATTAGAGTAGATGCTTCCTTAGGGTCCATTCAGATTCTCAGAAAATTTAGTCTAAATGGTGTGGGAGTAATTACAGTGAATGTGGAAGAGTAACTCTTTTTGGACAACACTAAGGGTGTTATTAGGTACACAGTGCAAAACATCAAAAAATGTTTGATCTCCTAAGTTTTTTTTTGTTTTTGATTTTGTTTGGTCAGGAACCCAAAGAGGGAAAATAAATTACTTTTTTCCAACTATAAAGACATCTTCAGGGCATACTGAAAGAGTCTTTGTGAGACATTTAATGAGTCATTTCAGCATACTGATGTCTAACAAAAAAAAAAAAATTTCTTTGGGTAACTTTCATTCAAATATTTGAGTAACTACTGTATGTCATAATAAACATACTAATGACTTTGGGACTACAAAAAATAAATCCGATCATAAATTTTTTTTTTTTTTTTTTTTTGAGTTGGAGTCTCACTCTGTCACCCAGACTGGAGTGCAGTGGCCGCTCCCGGCCACTACAGCCTCGACCTGCTGGGCTTCGGCGATCCTTCCGCCTCAGCCTTCCGAGTAGCTGGAATTACAGGTGCGCGCTACCATACCCGGCTAATTTTTTTATTTATTGTAGAGCTAAGGTCTCACCAAGTTGCCCAGGCGGGTCCTGAACCCGCGGTCTCAGACAATCCACTCACCTCAGCCTCCCAAAGCGCGGGATTACAGGCTGAGTCACCGAGCCCGGCTAGATCATAATTTTAACTTAAAATTGCTTCATTCATTTTTCTGTTCTCATCAGAAATAGTTTTAGAAAGCAAATATATGACGAATAAAGTAAAAGAATTGTCACAAATGGGTAGATAATAGAAAATAATGATTTTCCCTAATGGACTGAAAATATAGTCCGACATAACATTTTCAAAAATGTCTGTTATGCACTGATGTTAGTTTTATGAACCCATCAAGAATTACTTTGAATGATCTATTAGAGAATTAGATATTCAGGTATTTCATTTGGTAAAATGCAATCTACATTTTTGTTTCAGATGTATCCTGCTATCTTGTTTCAGAATGTATTCTGCTATATTGAGTTGTTGGAATATTTGCTATCCTGCCATTTAAACTTTGAGATATTTTTTAAATGTCTCTTATTAGTTAGCTGTCAATTTTAAAAAATCTATTAGAGACAAGGTCTTGCTCTGTTGCCCAGAGTAGAGTGCAGTGATGTGATCATAGCTTACCGCAGCCTGGAATTTCTGGGCTCAAGCAATCCTGCCCTCAGCTTCCCAGGTAGCTGGAACTACAGGTGTGTACCACCATGCCCAGCTAGTTAGTTATTTAGTTAATTAGTTAATAAGAGACAGGGTTTTGCTGTATTGCTTAGGCTGGTCTTAAACTCCTGGCCCCAAGTGATCCTACAGTCATGGTCTCCCAAAGAACTGGGATTACAGGTATAAGCCACTGTGCTTGGCCTATAGCTGTCATTTTAAAATAGCATAAATTTCACTTAGGTGTTTCCATTGGCTTCTTGAATATCTTTTCCCTTATAGCACAAATTTTACCTGTTAGTAAACTGTGATAGTTTAGAGAGAAGATTGACAATCTGCAGCTGATCCTGCCTATGGTTAAGTTAGTTAGCTTCATAATTTTATTTTTGTTAAACTCTGAACAGATCCTACCAGCAGATAAGTCCGTCTTATGAGTTTAGACTTTTGACGTTTTTGCTGTTCATTATATATCATATACTGTAAAACTTCTTTACTTACGGAAGTTGATTTATTTGCCTCTTTTTATTGGTACATTTGAAAGAATTTTAGACTGAGTGTGGTGGCTTATGCCTGTAGTCCCAGCACTTTGAGAGCTAAGGTGGGAGGATTGCTTGAGCCCAGAAGTTTGAGACCAGGCCTGGCAACATAGTGAGATTTTTGTCTCTACCAAACAATTAAAAAAAATTAGTCAGGTGTTGGTGGCATGTGCTTATTTAGTTAATTAGTTAATTAGCATGTGCTTGTAGTTCCAGCTAATCAGGAGGCTGAGGTGGAAGGATTGTCTGAGCCCAGGAGGTCGAGGCTGCAGTGAGCCCTTATAAAGTGAGACCCTGACTCAAATAAATAAATAAATAGATACGTGTATAGATAAACATTTTTTTCTTTAAACTGAATTTGGAGAAAAATTGCATGCATTTCTGCAAGCAGTGCTTAGGGCTCTGTTAATTGCTGTTATGATCACCAGTAATTACAGTTCCTTAATTTGCCTTTAATTGTGCCACTCTTGCATCTGTAGAACTCAGTCTATCTGTGTAATTCATTTATATTTCCATTTAGATATTTGTTAAGTATTGACTATAGGTCTAGCTGGATGCTTGGACAGAGTAGTTGAATAGAATATATAGAAGAATAATATACAATTTCTGCCCAAAAGATATTATCAAATTTGGAAGATGAGATCTAGTCAGGAGAAATGTTGTAGATGATATATCAAATGAGTAGTATCAGTAAAAGATATATAGTAGGACAGAGAAGGACATTTTGGTTTTGAGTTCTCTTAAAAGATTTAGACTTGAAGGGATGGGAGTAGATGTTAGTAAAATAATAGAAAAACAAGGCATAGTGCGTGTGCACCCAGTAATGTAAGAGGATCAAGAGCCAAGATGATATAGCAGAAAATTCAAAAGTTTAGGAATCAGAAGAGCTGAGTTCTGGCACTTTTTATTTCTTTCCACTTAGACTTATTCTCTTTAGCTGAACAGTTTAAATGAAGAGAGTCTGTGGGCTTGATACTCTTTAGTTCCATTATGGAAGATAGGAAATAACACTTTCTGTTTTGTATTATCTGAGGAGTTTTGTATTACCCGGTTGTGGTGGATGGAGGTTACTTGCTGTAAAAATCTCCTGAACATATTCCTTTGTCATTGATTGAATCCATTGTTTGTCATATTCAGTGCATGTCTGCCTAGGGAAGATTTGAGCCTATTGATTATTTCCTCCTAGGAATTATTTAAATTAGTTGATTAAATTACCTAATTGAGATCAGATGGAATAGCGTTTTGTTTTAGGGATAATATAAAGGAATAGTTTTGAGTTTTGGGATACTTGAGGTATCAGCTTTGGGTAGAAAGCATTGATAACCAGTGAGGATAATGGGAGGTTGGAGGATTTCTGGAGGAAGGGTGGAATACTTGGATTATGGTAAAGATTAAAATAAAAGAATCCAAAAGTCTGGCATCTGTTCTTTCTCCACAGCAGCCAGTGTAATGTTCCTGGTTATCTTTTGTTTCTCTCTGACTGTGTTTGAGAGGATGGCTTCTCTGGTATCTTTATTTTGTTTATAGCTATTGGGAGCTCTCATAAATAAGTTGCATTTTTTTTGCTTTTGTTGACTTTTTTTCTCATTTCAGAATACATTTTATTTTATTTTTTAAAATTTATTTTATTATAGAGATACGAGGTGCAAGTGAGCCTACATAAGTAGGCTGCATGCAGGTGAAGTTTGGGCTGCTAACTGGCTCTCCCTCCCCCTGGTAGTGGATCAGGTATCCTTTGTGTTGTCATGTTCACCCATCCTCCTCCCTCCCTACTTCCCCTAGCAATGCCCAGCAACTGCTGATCCTTCCCTTGTGCTAATGTGACTGTTGTTCAGGTCCGACTTATGAGTGAGAATATTCAGTATTCAGTTGTTTCTGTGATGTATCACTTAGTATGATGGTCTCCAACTCCATCCAAGTTGCTGCAAACTCCATGATTTTGTTTTTCTTTATGGCTGCATAATATTCCATCATGTATATATATGTACCACATTTTGTTTATCCAATCTACTTTCAATAGACAATAGAGTTGGTTCCATATTTTTACTATTGTAAATAGAGCAGCAATAAACATGAGTGTGCAGGTGTCCTTTTGTGTGTGTGGAACAAATTTACGTTCCTCTGGGTGTATTCCCACAAGAGGGATTGCTGGATCGTATGGAAAGTTAATTTTTAGTTCTTTTAGACATCACCACACTGCTTTCCATAGAGGTTGAACTAGCTTGCACTCCACCAGCTGTGTAGACACACTCCCTTTTCTCTTCATCCAAGCCAGCATCTTTTGATTTTTAGATTTATTAATAATAACCATCCTTACTGGTGTTAAGGGGTATCTCACTGTACTTTTGATTTTATTTCTCTGATCATTAGTGAGGCTGAGCATTTTTTCATGTGTCTGTTGGCTACTTGTATTTTGTCTTTTGAGAAGTGTCTGTTCTTGTCCTTTGCCCATTTTTTTAATGGCTTTTTTTTTCTTTCACTTTATTTTGAGTTCTTGTAGAGCCTGGATGTTAGGTTGTCAGATGCATAAATTACAAATATTTTTTCCCATTCTATAGGTTGTCTCTTTTACTCTCTTGATAGTTTCTTTTGCTGTGCAGAAGCTTTTCAGTTTGATGAAGTCCCACTTGTCTGTCTTAGCTTTTATGGCATCTCTTTGGGGGACTTTGTCAAAAATTTGTTGCCTACTCCGATGTGCATAAGGGTATTTTCTGTGTTTTCTTTTAGGATTCTTATAGCTTAAGGTTTTATGTTTAGGTCTTTGATCCATTTTGAGTTGGTTTTTTAATATATGATGATAGGTGGGGGTCCAGTTTCATTCTTCTGCTCGTGGTCAGCCAGTTTTTCCAACACCATTTACTACGTCTGGTCTCCTTTCCCCAGTGATTATTGGTGACTTTGTTGAAGATGATTTTTGAGAAACTGTGTTTTTGTTTCCAGAATTTCTGTCCTGTTCCATTGATCTATGTGCCTATTCTTGTACCAATTCCAGGCTGGTTTGGTTACTGTAGCCTTGAATAAAGTTTAAAGTCTGAAAGTGTGATACTTCCTGCTTTGTTCATTTTCTGAGGACTGTTTTGGCTGTTCCTGCATATTTTTGTTTTCATGCAAATTTCTGTATTGCCGTTTCTGGGTCTGAGAAAAAGGTGTTGGGAATTTGATGGGTGTTGCATTGAATCTGTAGACCCTAGATATCTTGGCAATAATGATTCTTCCAATCCATGAGAATGGAATGTTTTTCCATTTGTTTGTGTCATCCTTGATTTCTTTGAGCAGTGTTTTGTAGTTGTCATTGTGAAGGTCTTTCACTTTTCTAGTTAGGTGAATGCCAAGATCAGCCAGCCAACCTGCCTGCCTGCCTGCCTGCCTGCCTGCCTTCCTTCCTTCCTTCCTTCCTTCCTTCCTTCCCCCCCTTCTTTCTTTCTGTCTTTTTCTCTTTCTTTCTGCTATATTGAATGGGATTGTGCTTCTTATTTGGGTGTCTGCCTGCTTGTTTCTGGTGTATAGAAATGCAACTGTCTTTTGCATGTTGATTTTATACCTGTGACTTTACCAAAGTAGTTCATCTGTGCGAGGAGGCTTTTGTCAGACTCCCTAGGGTTTTCAAGGTATAGGCTCTTAACTGTCCATAAAGAGGGATAGCTTTCTCTTTTCCTATTTGGATGTCCCGATCTCTTTCTCTTGCCTGATTAAGCAAGTTGCATTTAGATAGCTTGTGTGCACTTAGAATGATGATTTGATATGCACATCTAATAACAGGGCCTGGTACTTTCATCTTCTTTCATCCCCAGCAGGTTCTGACTCATTGTTGGAGCAATTTTCTGCCACCAAAAAAGCAAAATTTCACTATTTTTCCTGCCAGTAGATGAATTCACCAGACTCAGGTTTAAGATCAATCCTTTTTTGCTTGTTGGTTTCTGGGACGAAGTGATGTACAAATACTGAGTGTAGGGTTGGGCCACTGGAGATAAAAAGAAGAATCTTTTTGCCTTAGTCATCTACAGTGGAAAAGCATGTGGTGTTCACATTCAGTGGTGCTGATGGTGTTTATTTTACTATGTAAAGTAACTTTGATACAGCAGTATGTGTCATTCAGTTGTTTCAGGAAGTTTTTCTTGATAGAAGTCTGGATTTTATTAAAGAATGTCATCTTAGAACTGCACTATTTTAAAAATTTACAAAGAGTAAGTGGATGGTCTGGAAGGGGCAAAATTTCAATAAATGATAGCTACTGTTTACTGGATACTTACTATATTGCAGGTCTTTTATATACATTTTAATCTTCACCAGATACCTTATGTGTACTATTATCAGTGTTTTCAAGAGAAAAGTCAGGCCTGGGGTGCTAAGTGCCTTTTCAAATCACTTAATCCCTTTGTTTCGTAAAAATGGGGTTTGTACTTCAAATTTCGTGTTTTCACCAGACTATTAAGGCTACAAGGGAGATTATACTCGCACATGTAAGTACAGTGCCACCTGCTGCATTGCAGTATTAAAAGTATTGTCAAAGTGGAGAAGAAATACAAAGGAAGTGATTATTGAATCTGCTTTGGGGTGGAACATTTAGAAAAAGTTTCCTTGGAAATGGTTACATCTTATCATGATTTTGGTGACAACCTAACAGTTTTTTAGAGTAAAAAAGAAGTAATGATGTTGATGTTTCACTATCTCTATGCATGTTTTTTCCTCTGTTTAAAAAGAGCAGAGTGATCAGGTTCATCTCTACTTCACTGTCTTCATCATGGTCTTCCTTGGCCTTTCATATGCCAACATGATCATGCTGTTCTCATCCCAGTTTTTGTTAGTTTGATCATTTGCACATTGTTGGCATTTGTAATATTTACATGCTATATTATGAGATAATTTCTACAGCTTTTTACTTTTATTTCTGCAACTGAATAGAATCATGCGTGTGTACTACCTCTGTATTTATATATTTGTTTAACCACAGCTTGTTCATTTAATTCTGTCTTGATTCATCTCTTCATTGAGTCTTTAAATATTTGAGGATATAAATTTCTTGAGTCCCATTTTATTTTCTTTAAGGAGTTCTGAAACCCCTCATGTGTCACAAGCAATATTTATATAATTATTACAAAAAGAGAAATCTCTATTGATCTCTGTATGTATAGAGAGAGAGATGAATCAAAACAAAGAATTCAGGAATGGACAAGCTGTAGTTAAACAAATATATGAATACACATATACTGGTAGTATGTGTGCACACGTATGTTATATATGAATAATTCAAGACCTCATTCCTATCCCTCTCTCCTTGCTTTCCTCCCTCCTCCCTCCTGCCTACTCCGCTCCCTTCTACCTTTTACTCTCCTTATCCAACTTGTACTAATAGCTTCTACACCTGCTACACAGTTATTATCCAAGGACTTCCTTTCACCTCTTTTCTATGGAGGACCTATTTGTTCCTTGTTTTAGTGGAGTTTTTCTCTAGTATTTTCTTGAGAGTGTGCATAGAGGACAGTTTTTGATGCCTTGCCTAAGGCGGGGGAGAAAAGTATTTATCAGTCAGGTGTGAATTTGTAATGGTTTGGATCTATAGCCTAAGTGAAGTAAGTTTTCTTTCAGAGTTTTGAAATTACTGCTTCATCTGGCTTTAAGTGTTGCTGGTAAGACCAGTGCCTTTCTGATTCTGAAACAGTTGAACCTAGTCTCTCCAAACGTGTTAACATCATGGAAGACAAAAAGAGTAATAGTCTGGGAAACTGTTCTAGATATTTTACTTTTTTTTTAAACCTTTATACTTTGTTCTTTATCTCTAATGTTCTTTCATAGTAATACACCTTGGTATAACTGTTTATTTTCAGTTGTTTCATTTATATCATTTCAGTCCATTTACTGATGAACTTCAGCTTGAGTGAATATGTTATGTCTTTGATAGTCTCTTTTTCTTATCTCAATTCTGTGTTTATAGTTGGTTGTTAGATCACCTAGATTGATCTTCTGATTTTGTTATCTACTTTCCTATTTGACTTTTGTTTCTACTTTCTGAGAGATTAGAAAAGTTGTATAAAGTAATGGTTTGAGGACTTAGGCTCTGGAACCAGAAAGTCTGTTTGAATTTTGGTAGTGCTAGTTTCTAGCTGTGTGACCCTGTACAAGTTACTTACGCTTTCTGTTTTTCATCTGTAAAATATTAGTGCCTAAGTCAAAGAACATAGGGATAAATGAGTTAATTCATCCAAAGGACTGAGATAATTTTCTGGTACATAGTAAAATTTAATTACTGTTATCATTTGGCATCATTACTACTTCAAGTTAATACTGCACCTGTCTATTTGATCTTTTAATTTTTATTAAATTTTTTTTTTTTTTTTTTTTTTTTTGAGTTGGAGTCTCACTCTGTCACCCAGACTGGAGTGCAGTGGCCGCTCCCGGCCACCGCAGCCTCGACCTGCTGAGCTCCGGCTATCCTTCCGCCTCAGCCTTCCAAGTAGCTGGAACTACAGGCGTGCGCTACCACGCCCAGCTAATTTTTTGATTTATTGTAGAGATGAGGTCTCGCCTGCCCAGGTGGGTCTCGAACCCGCGGACTCAGGCAATCTACTCAACTCAGCCTCCCAAAGGTGTGGGATTACAGGCTGAGCCACCGAGCCCGGCTTTTATTAAATTTTTAATTTTCAAGATCTTTCTTTTGGTTCTGTGTTATTACTGCCTGGCCTCCTATTCTTGTTTCATGGATGCAGTGTCATCTTGAATTTTTGGGATAATTCAGGAAATTTGGTAAAAGTCAGTTTTTCCAAATTTCCTCATAATTAGGCTCAAAGTATATTTGGCAGGAGTATACATAGGTATCATGTCCTCAGTGCATCACATCAGGGAATACATAATATAAGCTTGCCCTTTTGTTGGTGATGTTAATTTGAACATTTGTTTAAGGTGATGTCTGTCAGTTTTTCCATTGTAAAAGTACTGTTTTTTTTTCTTAATTAAGTAATTTTGGGTTGATACTTTCAGAATGTGTAATTATTCATATGTACTTTGCATTTAAAAAATTAATCTCTTGTAAGCTGTGCCATTATTCATTTTGCTTCCCAGGTTATCCAAATTTGGCAAGGAGGAGTCCTTTTAAGCTGGTTTCTGTGTCTTTTTTTTTTTTTTTTTTTT
>NW_007039947.1:0-20423 GCF_000164805.1 Carlito syrichta | reverse complement strand
CCTAGAGCCAGCCATTTCTCCAAAGAACTCTGGTTTATTTTTGTGGGAAACCTAAGATCTTGGGGCTGGGTCTGTGTGGCAGCTGAAATGGGTTATCATGGTTTCTAGGCCCTTTTGGTGGACAAAGCTAAGAAGTGTGTGTGTGTGCACATTTTTCTTTGTGATTCTCTACTTGATACATAATTAGGTTCATTTTTTTTCTATTTAATTTTAGGTAGGAATTTTCCATTAATCATTGTTGGTTTGTTTTTATTTTTGATTATGTAAATTATTAACATTGTTAAAAACTTCTATTACAAGGTATATTCATGAGTACTGTCTTCCTTATGTCTTTTACTGCTTGTAGATAAGGTGTGTGTAAACCCTAGCTGGAAGTTTATCCTTCCTGTTTTTCTTTTTGAGGATATATGTGTACTCATGCATTCTTATGTACTCATCTCTGTACAGTAGCTAGAACAGCATATGCATTCCTTTGAACATTGCTTTTTTTTTCACTTAATAGAGCCTAGCCATCACTCCATGTCAGATCATAGAAATATTATTTCTTTTTACAGCTGTATAGTACTCCATTGTGTGGATGCACTGTGGTATATTCACCAGATCTCTTATGTGTGACCACTTAAATTATCTCCAATATTGTGCTATATTAAACGGTGCCACAGTAAATTGCTGTGCGTGTGTTTGTACTGTTGGAAACATACCTTCAGAGTATGTTCCTGGAACTGGATCAGAGGATAAGTACATATGTATTCTGATTAAATATTCCCAGATTAAATTACCCTTTCGTGGAGATTGCAATAATTTTGGGATTGCAAAATACCTGTTTACTACCCACAGTCTCACCAACAGAGTATGTTGTCACGTTTTCGGGTTTTTGTTGATCTGATATGAGAAATGGCATCTCAGTGTAGAGATTAAGTAGAGCCTGAGGAGAGAACATAGTCTGTGCAGAAACCACCTGGATTCTAGGAACATACTGTGAATTAAACATGTTTCTCTTTCTGTCCTCCTAAGTCCACTAAAATGAGAATAAAGAAATATAGAGAAGAACTTGAGAGAAAAGTGCTTCTTTTATTCTCACACTTTAGTTTTTTGTTTAAAGGGCATTTGTATATTTTTTCTTAGTTGAAATGTCTGTTTAGAACTTTTGTCCATTTTCCTAACTGTATTTTTTCCCCCTCAATTTTAATAGTCCCTTATACAGTGGTCCTCAATTTTCTATGGTTTGACTGGTAATTTTTTAACTTTCTAATGGGTGTGAAAGCCACATACACATGTAGAAATCATACCTCAAATTTTGATCTTTTCTGGGCTAGTGATATGCAGTATGATTATCTCTTGTGATACTGGGCCAAATAATCTCCTAAATCAAGAGCATATTTTATAATAAAGTGTTGAGTATCTCATGTAACTTAATGAATAGTATATTGAAAGTGTTCTGAGCGTGTTTAAGTTAGACTAGGCTAGCTATGATAATTGGTAAGTTAGGTATACTAAATTTATTTTAACTTAGTATAATTTATTTTAACTTAGTATAATTTCAACTTATCCTAAGTTGTGGAGTAGCATCTGTGTGTATGTGTGGAGATATATGTGCATATATAATAATAATAATAATTATTATTATTATTATTTGAGACAGGGTCTCAATCTGTGACCCAGCCTGGAGTGCTGCCTCAAACTCTTGACCTCTAGTGACCTCCTATCTCAGACTTCCAAAGTGCTGGGATTACAGGCATGAGCCACCATGCCCAGCCAGCCTCTGTATCTTAAAGATGTTGTCTTTTGTTGTTAATATATATTGCAGATTTTTGTTTGTTATTTATCTTTTGAATTTTCTTCTGGTGTGTTGTACAATGTTAAATTTTTTAAAAATTTGCATTATGCTTAAGAGAGGCCCTAAAAAGCTCATTGGAATCTTTTGATTTAGGAGAAGAATCTACCTATTTATTTTATTTATTTATTTTTGAGTCAGGGTCTCACTCTGTTGCCCAGACTGGAGTGCAACAACCCAGTGCAACAGAACCCTTTGATTTAGGAGAAGAATCTACCTATTTATTTATTTATTTATTTATTTATGAGTCAGGGTTTCACTCTGTTGCCAGGCTGGAGTACATGCTCATGGCCACCCCAGCATCCATGGACTCAGGCAGTCCTTCTGCCCTAGCCTGTCCTTTCGCCTCAGCCTTTCAAGTACCCGGAACTACAGGTGTGCACTACCATATCTGGCTAATTTTTTGATATATTGGAGAGACGTGGTCTCACCAAGTTGCCCAGACTGGTCTCAAATCCATGGACTCAGGCATTCCTCTCACCTTGGCCTCCCAAAATGTTGGGATTACAGGCTTGCACCACCACGCCTGGCCATACTGATTTCTTTTCTTTCTTTTTTTTTTACTTTTTAATTTTAAAGATACAGGGTACAGTTCAGGGTTAGATATACAAATGTTCATTATGCAGGTATCCTTGTTGATGAGGTGTGCCTCCTCCTCCTGGCAGTTTCTGGCTACCACCAGTGCTTTCCTTATAGTATTACAATACTTGTTCAAGGTCTGCTTATGAGTGAGAACATGTGCTACTCAGTTCTTTGTTTCTGTGATAGATCACTCAGTATTATAAACTCTAAGTCCATCCAGGTTGCTGTGAAGTTTATAATTTTGTCCTTCTTTATGACTGTGTAATATTCTATCGTGTATATGTACTACATTTTAAAAATCCAGTCCAGTTTCGATGGGCAGCATGGTTGGTTTCATGTTTTTGCTATTGTGAGCAATGCTGTAGTGAATATATGTGTGCAGCATACCAATTTTTTTTTTCCCATTGTCCAGGCTGGAATGTAGCAGCATGCTCACGGCCACCCCAGCATTGATCTCTGGTTTCAGGTGATCCTTCCACCTCAGCCTTCCAAGTAGCTGGAATTACAGGCATGCGCCGCTATGCCCGGCTAATTTTTTAATTTATTGTAGAGATGAGGTCTCGCCAAGTTGTTTAGGCTGTTCTCGATCCTGTGTGCTCAGGCAATCCCCTTACCTCAGCCTCCCAAAGTGCTGGGATTACAGGCTTGAGCCACCATTCCCAGCCCATACCAATTTCTTAATGAATGGTGACGGAGATTGTGGAGAGAGGCCTTTTTCATTATGTAGTTCTTCGTTTCTTTTCGTTTTTCTCTCTGCTCATTGCTGTGCCTGGTGTTCTCAATCCTGAGTCTTCTTTGGTTCCCCTGTCCCCCTCCCGCCTGCTCCGGTCCCAGCAGTACACCTCCATTCTCCTACTCTGGTGTGGGGGTTTGGTAGCTGCTTGGCTATATGTCATGAATTGAGGACCTGAGGATCTGGTTTTTATTTAGTCTTTCTGTCAGTCTAAATTTTTGTCTCTTGTATCACTATTGTCTTGGGAAGTCATGAAGCTACAGATTCCTAAGTCCTTTGAGAATTACATAGTGAGAATTGACTTAGTTCTGTAGGCACTCAGGATGTCTGTTTTCTCAGTTCTATTTATTCATTTGCTGCTCTCTCAAGTTCGTCTTTGTCTCATTTTTATTTATTTTTCCATTTTACTACTAGGTTTGGCAAGGGAGGAGACAGAATTCAGTATTAACTAGAAATTCAGGTAGTTCTTTATACATGCTGTTTCTTTCTCCTTAGGTTTTACTTTGTGGGCGATTGTATGGCTCTCACTGAGGCTTTTTAGGGTCACAATATTGCACTTTTGTTGATGAGTTAGTGTTTGCTTGCCAGTACTCAGATGATTGTGATCAGTTGCTGCAAAATCAATTCCCTCTAGTTCTCTTTTATGCCCCAATTAACTTCAAGGAAGCAAGTTTTTAAAATTTCAAGGAAAGGATTTGTTACTTGATCCTTGAAATCTGGTTGCTGTTTTGGGGTCTCTTTTCTGCAGTTGATCAGTTTCACTGTATTGTATTGATGCAGTCTGTGTTTGGCAATTACAGTTTTTGTAGTTTCATGTTAGATGAATCCTTTTTTCTTTTTCATTTCAGTGGTTTTCAACAAGTTGAAGCAAACATACCTTTCTTTTAAAATATAGTTAATACACTTAGAAAACAGTGCTCAAAATCATATATTTTATTTAGGAATTTGAATACCTGACTGAGTAGCCATGCCAGAACCCTTTTTTCCAAATCCTTTCAAAGTTCTGTATGAGGTATGATTCTAGTTTGGTTGCACTGAGCTTCATGTCAGGGTGAAGGGAAGACAGTCCCTGTAAAAACGCACATGTGCTGGAACTAGGGAGCTGCCAGAATGTCTCTTTATCCACCCTTCTTATTAGTCGTCTCTCTCAGTGCTTCTGCTTTTCTCTACATTTCTGCTTCAAGATCTCCATGTAGTCTGCTTTCCCGTGCTTCTCTGTAGTTTCTATTCTCTTGTAAGTTCAACTTATACCAGAGCCGTCATGACACTCCAGTCTTTCTCTTACCTACATTTGACCTTTATACTTCAGTTCCTTTCTGCTGGCCAGTGTAGAGTCTTGTTGTTTCTTAATCGTATTTCCAAGAAAAAGAAATGATTGGACCAGCCCATCTTTTTATTCCACGTTTGATTTGTTCCTAGCCAAACTATAAATTGACTTTCTGGGATTTGGTGTCCAAACAGTTTAGGGGTGTCAGGACAGTGGGGCAGCAAGTGGTAAACAGCATATCTGATGACTGCCTAAGTAGCAAGGGGCCAGGGTCAGGGGTGGGGCAGTTCACCTTGCCAAGTGATGGGGCAGGCTCTAGCTGAATGCATAAAATATTCTCTCTTTTAGTATGCTAGTAGATTTTTAATGGAGTACTTCAGGCAAATACTTAATAGTGCAAGGGATTGAGTACTGTAGGAAACTAGCTAATTTTTATGTCAAAATTGACTGCAAAAACTTGCCCTGGTTTAATGATGTTTTTTATTTGCATTATGACCTTAATAGTATATGGTCAGAAAGACCATTAAAGTAAAAGTCAGGAGTCTTAGATTCTGGACATGTTTTTGCTGTTCTGAAAGGCTTCACATTCCTCATCAGGATAATTTTTTAATAAGATGTGTAAAATAGAATAGTTTCTAAGATACTGTTTAGGTGTAAAACCTGTGACTCAAAGTATATTATGCCAAGTTGGGAAAGCTAATTTCCAGAAGCATAGTCAGATTACAAAGCTGTAATAACATGAAATCGTAAGTACAGGTTAATGTAAAACATTAGAAAGAAACAAGAGAATGATTGGACTAGTACATTAGAAGCAGATACAGGACCATACATACCCTCCTCATTTGAGCTTTTTTATTTGAAGATGAGATGACCTTAAACTGATTTGAGTCAGATAATATAGTCACAAAAAAACTCTTTTCCTACTTTGAATTGCACATAGTGTACTGCATTACTGTAAGTATAATATTGAAGTTTGAAATGCTTTTGATCTTCCACATGTTTTAAAAACCATAGTTGGATATTTAGAACAGTTAAGTAACTTTTATTTTTTTTTTTTTAACTTTTTTAGGATTTAAGTGTCCTGTATGCTCAAAATTTGTACCCTCAGATGAAATGGATTTGCATCTTGTAATGTGTTTAACAAAACCAAGAATAACCTATAATGGTAAGTCCAATGCTTTAAATATTTTAAATTAGAATCATCTTACATTTTATTAATTTCATGTTTCAAGTTAAATTTAAAAGGCATGATATATGGGTTGTAGCTTTCAATATTTGTCATACTGGAAGTTAAAACAATTTAAAATTTTAATTTATTAATTCATTTAAACATAACATAATTATGTTGACAGAATTTTAAAATGAAAAGTAAGTTTTCTATGACAAAATATTTAGCGACGAGTGGCACTTTCTATATTTGTATGAACTCCTTAATATTAATGTTTGCAGTGGTCATTTTCAAAAGTAAATATGTGTGGTTGAAATTGCAACTTTTCTCTTTTTATTTAAGAGTGCATAATAAATGAAGGGTACGTATTTAGGAGTAAAGAAGATAAAAGTTTATTCAGTAAATATGGTAAATAGATGGCTAAAGGAAGGAGGGGGAAAAGGGCATGAAGAGAGACCAACACTCCACCTATGCTGTGCATATCTATGTCTGTCTTTCCTCTCATAGACAAATTAAAAATTTTAATCTGTGAGCTCTAGAGCTAACTGGTATTTTAGTTAGGTCTAGTGCTTTAGCCTATGCCTATTCTTTTCTGACCAAAATTTCTAGATGCTCAAGAACCTAGGACAAATTTTCAATGTAGTCTTAGTTTACTTTGGAATAGACTTGGGGGAAAAAAAATCAAATAGTTCTTTTCTGACTAATGAATAGAACAAAGGAAAAATGAAAGGTTTTTTTCTTTGAAATTTTATAAATAGAAAAACAAACCTCAACAGCTTAAGAGACATTTCAGATTTTTTAGATGTAAATTTTGGTTTGAGATAAAATGAATAGAAAGAGTACCAGTAAACTGTATAACCTATTGAAATATTGGTTTAATTCAGCAAATATCTTTTGAGCACCTATTATGTATGAAGTATTGTATTAGAAATTAGGGATATAGCAATGAATAGACAGAGATGGAGCTTTTATAGCCTGCTAATAGTCCCTGATTTCTCTGAACTAAGATTTATTAATTAAAGGTATTACATGAAAAATGTAGTAAATGTTGTAGCACTTTGTTAACTTAATCTGATATTTCTTCTTAGGTGTCAAAAACATTGGGAGGGTAGAGTTTTACATTGAAATGAGCGTATTACTTAGAATAATTTTTTGCAAATGGATCTAGGAATCAGATTGTCTCTCAGTCTCTCTCTCAATCTCTTCTTCTTTTATCCCAAATAAGGTAGTATTTCAACCACATTATTACCATCATGACAGTAGAGCACTTTTTTCTATTCATCTGCTAATGAATACTTGAGAGTAACTTTTAGTAACTTTGAATAGTAAATGTACCTGTTGATTATATCCTAACTATCTTGCATTAGGAAATTAAATTGACTACTTTGCACAATCTAGTTGAAGTTCAGTTACTTAAGAAAAGAAACACATTCTAATTCAGGTTCAGAATTTAAGGCTAAAAATGCTTAGACGTGTTTCTCATACTTGTTCCATTATCTTATTATACTTCATAAATATTTGTCTAATAGACATGTCTTTAAAATAAATATCCTTAAATCTTAGACTTCTGACCTTGAATTTAAAAAACATGAATATATTTCTTTTCACCATATAATAATATATTCACATACTTCTTAGCATTCTGTACATCTTTTTTTTTTTTTTTTGGTATAATATATGTAGAACACAGTCTTTTTGTATACTGTGATATTTGACAATTTTTAATTTTCTGATGTAACTGTGGTCAAGTCACTAACTTTCTAGTAGATCACTAGTTTGGTGTCTTAAAGAACCAATATATAATCTTCTGCTTGGGGATACTGTTCTGTAAACGAAGGATTCAAGTTTTAAGTATTTGACAGCATTTCAATTCAGAAATTAGTAATTTTTTTTTTTTTTTTTTGAGTTGGAGTCTCACTTGGTTGCCCAGTCTGGAGTGCAGTGGCGGCTCCCTGCCACTGCAGCCTCGACCTGCTGGGCTCCGGCGATCCTTCCGCCTCAGCCTTCCAAGTAGCCGGAATTACAGGCATGCGCTACCACGCCCGGCTGATTTTTTGATTTATTGTAGAGATGAGGTCTCACTGCCCAGGCGGGTCTCGAACCCGCGGGCTCAGGCAATCCACTCACCTCAGCCTCCCAAAGGCGCGGGATTACAGGCTGAGCCACCGAGCCCAGAGCCCGGCTAGAAATTAGTAAATTTAATGCAAAAAGGCAAAGTGAATAAAGCTGCAGCCATTGTTAAAGTAGCTGACCTGAATCTTTAAAAAAAATTTTTTTTAGAAATGGGGTCTTGCTATGTTGCCCCAGCTGGAGCACAGTAGCTATTCACAGGTGTGATCATAATGCACTACAGCTTCTTTTTATTTTTTAGAGATAAATTTTAAAGTACATATTAACTTAAACATTCTGCATAAACATTCACAGATCTGGCTGTGGTGGCTTATGCCTATAAACCTAGCTACTGGCAAGGCTGAGGCAGGAGGATGACTTGAAGCTAGGAGTTCAAGACCAGCCTGGGCAACATAGGGAAATCCTGTCTCTACAAGTTTTTTTTTTAGAAAAATTAACCAGGCATGGTGGTGTGCATCTGTAGTCCTAGCTACTTGGGAGGCTGAGGCAGGAGGATGACTTGAAGCCAGGAATTCAAGATCAGCCTGGGCAACATAGTGAAACCCTGTCTCTACAAATTTTTTTTTAGAAAAATTAACCAGGCATGGTGGTGTGCATCTGTAGTCCTAGCTACTTGGGAGACTGAGACGGAAGGATCATTTGAGCCCATGAGCTCAGGGCTGCAGTGAGCCATGATTCTAGGCTGGGTGATAGAGTGAGACTCTGCTTCTAAAACAGCAACAATAACAAAGAAAACACAACATTCACAGAAAAAAAACTCTTCATACAAATTATACATAGTTTTTGAAGCTTTAAAACTCACCCTTGGACAGTGACCAAATAAGAATAGATGAAGAACAAAGGCACTTTGGACTGGTTTGGAGGGTTTCAGAGAGGTGACAGATTGGTATGTGCTTTTCTATCACAGGCTAGCAGAATTCTAACATCACCTTATTTTAAAGTCAGAGCTCTCAGAGTATGTATCATCTATCACAGGTCATGAGTCTATATGAAAATTGACTAATTTAATGCCTAAGCAAGGCATCTAGGATTATTATAAGGTTTAGGACAAGGTGAACTGAGGGAATCTTTAAAGCTGAATCTTTGAATTCTAAATGTCGGTTCCATAAAGAGATATACATCAGATATATTGGGCCTCTAAATGGTATTAATGCTCAAACAAGAAAATTTTTTCAGCATAGTGCTTTATTAACTTGCACCTTTTTGCACCCTTTGCCAAAAGTAGCTAGATCTGAAATTTTGAAGTTTGTCAAGTGAATATTAATTTATACTTCTATAAAAATTCATAGTTTGCAAGGAGAATTATTGGGCCTGTATTTCAGGCTGGATATGTTTAAAGATAAGTTCTCGAATAGGATGAGTTCCAAAAATTTGAATTTAAGTTTATGATTTGGAGTTTCAAAATCATTCTCACAGAGATGGTATTTTAAATGGATTGGTTTGGTTTTCAGGCTAGTCCTCCACATCGTTCTTGTTTTTTAAAATCTATAATATGTCTGAACACTCAAATTCTGGTAGCTGAAGAACATGGGCTAGCTAGGTGGAAGCTCTCAGGATTTCCGCAACTGGCTTAGCAGAGGTTCAAGGCTTAAGCTCAAGACAGTCAAGGCAGGGAAGGATTCTGAGTAATGTGGGTATTGTTATCTATTGCAGATGGCTTTTGGTAGGATGGAAAAAATTCAGAATGCCACAATGAGTGTTCATAAACATAGATTGTTTCGAGGTAAAGGACTGCCTGTTTTATATACTTTTCCCTCTTCCATGTGCTTCATTGCTTAGTTTGTGGACCTAGTAATTCCTTTTACAGTCTATGAACCTAATATAAATTTTATGAGTATAGAATCTCTCTTCATTTCCTTATTCCCCATCTTTTAAAATGTTTCAGAACCAAAAAGTGAATTAAGTATTATTAGCAAATTCTTAGTCTTTTAAAAAAATTTTAATTTTTATAGCTATATAATAGTTATACATATCTATAGGTGATATAATATTTTGATACAAGCATTCTGTGTGTAATGATCAAATCAGGGTAATTGGGATATTTGTCACCGCAAGTATTTACCATTTCTTTTTGTTAACAACACCCCAATTTTACTCTTCTGGCTATTTTGAAATATTCAGTACATTATTATTAACTGTAGTTACCTCATTGTGCTACCAAACACAAAAAAAGATCTTAATCCTTCTATTCAACAGAATTTTTTTATTCATGAATCAACCCATCTTTATACTCCCCTCCCATCCTCAGATAAACATCATTCTACTGTCTATCTGCATGAGATCAATTTTTTTTAGCTCTCACATATGAGTGAAAACATGCAATATTTGTCTTTCTGTGCCTGGTTTATTTTGCTTAACATAATGTCCTCCAGTTCCCTCCATTTTGTTGCAAATGACAGATTTCATTCTTTTTTTATGGCTGAATAGTATTTCGTTGTGTATGTATGCCACATTTTCTTTATCCATTCACGTGTTGATGGACACTTAGGTTGATTCCATATCTTAGCTATTGTGAATAGTGCTATAATAAACATGAGAGTGTAGATGTCTCTTTGATACTGATTTCCTTTGTTTTGGACATATGCCCAATATTGGGATTGCTGGATCATATGGTAGTTATAATTTTAGTTTTTTGAGAAACCTTTACAGTGGCTATTTTACATACTAGTTTACAGTCTGTTGCACAAGGGCTACACTTTCTCTGTGTCCTTGCCAGCATCCATTATTTTTTTATCTTTTTGATGAAAGCCATTTTAACTAGGGTGAGGTGATATAGTTTTGATTTAGCAAATCCTTAGTCTTGATTGTATTGGTCTTGAAACTACACTGGGTCATAGTATGTTTTATTTTATATCACTTTTTACTTCAGACTTCTGTGATTAAAGGCAGTAAGATTTATTTGTATTCGAGAAATCTTTGGGTTATTGGGTTTTAATTTTTATTTTAAAGATGGGTAAAGCCGGGCTCGGTGGCTCAGCCTGTAATCCCACGCCTTTGAGAGGCAGAGGTGAGTGGATTGCCTGAGTCCGCGGGTTCGAGACCCGCCTGGGCAGTGAGACCTCATCTCTACAATAAATCAAAAAAATCAGCCAGGCGTGGTAGCGCATGCCTGTAATTCCAGCTACTCGGAAGGCTGAGGCGGAAGGATCTCCAGAGCCCAGCAGGTCGAGGCTGTGGTGGCCGGAAGCGGCCACTGCACTCCAGTCTGGGCGACCGAGTGAGACTCCAACTCAAAAAAACAACAGCAACAAAAAAAAGATGGGTAAAATTCAGAGTCAGGTATACAAAATCATCATTTTACAGGTAAAATTTGGGCCTCACTTTGGTCCCCTCTTCACCTGGTTTGAGATCAGATACCCCTATTGATGAAGTGTGCCCTCTCCCCTGTCAGTTTCCCACTACTGCCAATCCCTTTCTTATAGTATTATGGTAATTGTTCAGAGTCTATTTATGAGTGAGAACATGTAGACTCAGTTCTTTGTTTCTGTGTTAGATCTCTGAGTATTATGGACTCTAAATCCATTCAAGTTGCTGTGAAGTTCATAATTTTGTCCTCTGTTATGGCTGTGTAATATTCCATCGTGTATAAGTACCACATTTTTTTTTAATCTAGTCCACTTTTGATGGGCAGCACGGTTGGGAATCTTTGTTTTATTTATAGTTTTGTACTGTGTGTGCATGTGTACCTAAAGGGGGTACAACTTGAAATAAAGTTGTTTTCTGAGAGTTAAATTATAAGTCCATGTAGTGGAGAGCTATTCAAAATCATCAGAAAGAAGGCAAGAGGTGACTGTTACTCTGTTAAAGTAAATGTATTTGAAGAATGATTGAATCAGTTAGAAGCCAACTTGTTCTTGCAATAGAAGTGAGAAAAAATAATTCCAACTTCTATGCTGTCCATGGGGAAATTTATTTGTCAAGCTCACCCAATATTGCAGATATGATTGTATCAGGCAACTAGCACCTTGATTCCAGAGTGCACATGCAGCATTCTAATAATCTGGCTTCCTACATAGTGTATTTGCAGGGAAGAGCATATTTTATCCTTCTGTAGATATAATATGGCCTTCCAGGCAGCTAAGATACTCATTTTAAGTTATAAGCTTGCTTTCTGCCTTATCCACTACATTTTCTTGATCTTAAGATTTCTCTTCATTCACACACACTTTAAACTTTCTGAATTCAGAGTGCTATCTGAAACTGACATGTCTCTTAGAGTTGAAGTTTAAAAGAAAAAGAAAACTTGTCAACCACTAAGCAGAATTTTAACTACAAGGGTATAAGTTATTGCCTAAGCCTGTGTGAACTTTGCCTTCTGTGGCCGGTTTCTGTTATCTGATTTGATGTCTCTGTTCATTTGTTTGCATTGGTGGTTTCTGTAGTTGAGTTTTAACTTAAATATGGATCCCTCATTGTATTTTTAAATGACTTCATAAAAATTATATTATGAGGCAGCAGTGAAGAGTTTTTTTTAATATTACAAATTGGCTGGCATCCATGGAGTGAAATTAAAGGTAATAGAAAGTGTGAAATCCCTTATGCTATATTATAGAAATCTCAAAGCAGGTAATATCCCAGAAAAGCTTGGCAGAAATAAAGCCAAAACTGTTTCTAAGTCCACATGGGATTCCTATAGAAAAATACAGTCTATATTAAAGGTGAACTTGTGATGAAAAATGGCACATATACAAGGAATGAGAGTCAGTAGATATGATTAGAATTATTATTTCCAAGAACTTTAAAAATGACTATAAATATGTTTATTTCCTTTATTTTTTATTTTTATTTTTGAATTGGAGTCTCACTCTGTGGCCCAGGCTGGAGTTCAGTGACATGCTCATGACCACCTCAGCCTTCAACATGCCAGGCTCAGGCATGCGCCACCATGCCCGGCTGATTTTTTGATTTATTGTAGAGACGAGGTCTCACCATGTTGCTCAGGCTGGTCTTGAACCGCTGAGCTCAGGCAGTCCTCTCTCCTCTGCCTCCCAAAGTTCTGGGATTATAGGCAAGAGCCACAATGTCTGGCTAAATAAGTTTATTTTTAAATTGTTAAAGTTATAAAAGAATGAATAAGAAATAAAGGGAAAAATAAGGTATAGAATAGAGCATTTTAGATATTCAAATTGAACTCTTTAGACATTGGTCATTGAAATCAGAATCTTGATGAATAGATGGGTTAACCAGCAGATTGGATAGAGCTGCAAGAATAATTAGTCAAATATAAGAGAGGAGAGAGGATAGAAAATATGAGGGAGAGGCACATAGCATGTGGCCTGGGACAAGAGCATTCACCATACATATAATAATTTCAGAAAAAGTGATGGAATTGGGGGAAAGGCAGTATTTGAAGGGAAATTGCAGAGAACCTTCTAGAATTACTGAAAGCTAGAATTTTCAGGTTGTAGGAGGACAACGATCCTGACTGGCATAAATAAAAATATATCCATACCTAGAGACATCATTAACCAAATAGCAAACAAAAAGAAGAAAAATGTCAATGTAACCACCAAAATAATATTTTAACCTTGTTCCACCTGTGCTAACATTTCTAAAACGTTTCTTTTAGAAACGTTTCATGGAGTAAATTTAGGAGATGTTTAGTTTATAAGGATAATCGATTAGAAATGGTTATGTAAGAAACTTTAACATAGTTACAGTCTCATCCAGTTAACAAAATTGTAATCCCAGTTTATATGGCACTAAATTAATTTTTACTGCCTTTCTTTAAACATAATTAGCTGCCTCAAAGTAGCACCAATTTGTGTTTAAAATGTTATGAAGCATTAGAGTACAAAATACAGACTTTGAATTTAGCTTGTTGAGTTCTGGTCCCGGTTCTGTCACTTAATAATAAGCAGTGTAATCTTGGTCTTAATTTTTTTCTCCTGTAAAAAATGGGACTAGAAATGGTACCAGTCTTAATAGAGTTATTGTGAGAAATAAATGAGAAGTCATGCATAGTTCTTCACAGGCAGTGAATGCTAAGTAAATGAGACCTGTTGTTATTACTAAGAAAAATTATCTTGGATTTTGGGAGGTAAACATATTGTATGTACCCTATTATCTAGTATGCTAACAGATCTAAATTTTTTTTGATATTTTATTTAAAAAGCCCATAGTCCCAAGTTAGAAGCCTTAAAGGTCTTTCATGATAATACTAGTCCTGTAATATATAAAGGTCTAAGTGTGGGAGGATAATTAGAAAACTAGCTGCTATCATATGATATGACAATTTAAAACTGTGTTTAATGGAAATATATATACTATTCCTACTTTTTGTAAGCAGTCTGATGCCCTACACAGCTGACATGAAGTTAAAATTTGATGATAGGTAGATTACTTGCTAGAATTGTAGCAGAAATTAATCTTTGTTGAAGCATACAACAGACCCTTTCATATTCTGTGTAGAAATAGAAATACTGTAAGAGGCCATGGATAAATATGTTTATGTTGAGGTGCATTCTTTATGGCTTATTATAAAAGAAGATGCATGGAAGTTAAAATAAAAATACTTAGTTAAGTGAGAAGGAAGGAAGTTCTAAAAGATCTCTAAGTCATGAAGTAGGTTTCAGGTTCCATTTCTTATTTCATTAAGAACAAGATAACATCTGTTTATTTTACTGACACTTTATTTGCCTTATAATTTCATAGATCTTTATATAACCCCTTCCTGTTTAGGGGTCTCCTTTTTCTTCTGTCACTTTCATAAGGTTGATTTTTCTATCATCCCAACATTCTAAGAAAGCTTGCATGAATTTAAGAAGAAATCAGAAGAAGAAACAAAAGAGAGTTTGAGACAAGTGAAACAACATGGCTATCCTCAAATCAAAAAAACTTTTTTCTTGGTCACAGTTCTTATTTTGGTTACAGTGTGATATTGTTACAATATAATGTTAACGGAATTCTAATACTTGTACAAATATTAATGAAATGCGTTTCCAAATTTCTTATTTTTGTGCTTTCTCTATTAAGGAACAAAGCCAGGACTCAACCTACATCTGTCAACAGTTTTATTCTTTCACAGAATTGTTTTTTATATATGTATGAAGTAGAAACAGATTAGTCTTCATTTAGACATTTAACGTAGACCCTGAAAAGATGAAGAAGATTTGGAGAGAAAGGAAAGTATGTTGAGAAGTAACTGGGCAGGTGTAGTTGAAGGCAAGGGAAAATGATAAAAGAAAATTGAAGGCAAAAAGATAAATGAGAGCTATATAAGGAAGTTTTAAAAATAAATAATTTCATGTGCAAAATTTGTAGGAAAAGAATTTCTTTAAAGACCAGTTTGGAGATTGGTCTAGTGCTTTACATGTGCAGGCACTGGGTGATGTGTTGGAGGGGAAAGAGAGATGTCAGAGGCATTATAAAGAAGGGGTAAGCTGTGTTTAGTGATTGCTGAAAATGATTTGAGGGTAAAGATATTATAAAAGAGGATCTAGCTGCTTTAAATAATATGCCAGAGTTTTTGATCTTTGCAAAATATGAAAGTTATAAAATATGAACTTTAGGATTTTTTCAAATGAGGAAAGTATAGATGTTACAAAGAATCACTGAATATTTTGTTGAGTTCAATAAAGATTTCAGAGAGGATTATTAAGAAATGGCTTGTGAATATTTTTTCAGTGACCATTTATTCTGTCGCCCAGACTGGAGTGCAGTGACACACTCCAAGCCACCACAGCCTCGACTTGCTGGATTCTGGCGAACCTTCTGCCTCAACCTTCCAAGTAACCGGAGCTACAGGCATGTACTACCATGCCTGGCTAATTTTTTATTTATTGTAGAGACGAAGTCTCGCCAAGTTGCCCAGGCGAGTCTCAAACCCGCGGGCTCAGGCAATCCACTCGCCTCGGCCTCCCAAAATGCTGGGATTATAGGCTGAGCCACCTAGCCTGGCCTGTGTAAAACTTTTAAAAGTGCTCCCCCGCCCTGCCTTAAGTCACCTTTGCCCTGATAATCCATAGCACTGCCCTGGGTTTGCCTCAGGTGGCTTTGAGACAGATCTTCCTACTCACTGAGTAGTTTGCTTTCAGGGAGGGCAGCATTAGCACAGTAGCTCTGCTCTTTTGGAAGATATTGTATTTAACTCTCAACATTTTATTGTTTTAGGTAACAATAAAAACAAAAATACTCTAGGAAGTCCTATTTTTTGTCTTCAAATATTTATAATACTTGATTTCTTCCATTTTTCGCTAGACTGATTTTGGAATTTTCCAGACTTCTTGGTATTTCGGCACTTTTTAGATTTAGTACTACTATGTTTCCTTTTATCTTCCTTTATTCCACTTTTTAGTATTCCCCTCAGTTCCTAGGCTTTTGTTTTGTTGTGTTTTTTTGTAATGCTTTTGGTATGAGGGACCATTATATAACTGAAAAATCTTTGACATCCATCACCCAAATCTAGGTTTCTAAATGCCATTCTCTGGTAAAAGGAGCCATTTCTTAGAGAAGTGACTGATTCTAGGGCTGGGGCACAGAAAATCAAGATGAGCCTGGAGTACCTCATAGTGTCTGAAAGCAAAGAAGCACTCAAAAAACAAAAGCATGAAGGCATGTCAAAGGGAAACATGGAAGAGCTCCCAGTGGCCAAAATGGGAACAATTTGAGTAACAAAATTAGTATAGCATGGTATTGATTGCAACCCAAAGTATTAAATATATCTGAGTTTATACTAATATCATTAATTGAACAAATGAATGATAATACAAATCTATATGGAAGCACAAGCTTATCCTGAACACTTAATCCTGAAAGAAAATGAAAAATTAGAATATTCTAATTTTGGATGATGTAAGAGAATTTTCTCCCCAAATTTTCTTATGTGCCATATGTGCTCTCTGATTTTAAGTAGCCCAGGACACACTGAAATATACTGTGTGTGGTACATATATCATTTGAAACATATAATCTTGGTTTATTATCAGCGTTGCAATAGTGGATGAAGGGGATTTAGGGAAATGGGAGTTGCTGTTGTAAGCTCCAGCAACAACAGATAGAATCTTCTCTTCTGCAGGTTTTAGAGGGAAAATGTAAGTTAATTTTATTAGGTTTTATATTATGGAATTCTCTTAGTAAGGACTCCAATTATGAAGTCTTTACTTTGTATTTCAGATATTTTAGCTTTATTACATATTTCTATATGGAGTACACACGAATGACTATAAAGTATAGTTTATTATTCATTAACATAGGGCTCAACTGACCCCTGTGTGTTTTACGTCACTGAGAAAGTTGTATACTTTTATCTTTTGCTCAGTACTGTTTTTTTAAAAGATTTTCAGTCTTCCTATTAACATGAAACATGGTTTGTTTCAATATTTGTTTGGATATAGATACAGATATAGATAGATGTAAAGAATCTATATCTTTAGTGTTAAACTGAAGTTTATTTCTAGTGTTATATAGTTTTGTAACTATTAAGAATGGCATTTATTTTTATCATTTTAACTTCAAATTGGTTTTGCTGATATAAAGAAGCTATTGGTTTTAGATGCATCCTTAGATTTTTCCAAGATATTTAAACATCATCTGCAAATGAAAATAATGTTTTCAAGTGTTTATGCACGTTTTGTTTCTTTGTCTTACTGTATTAGTTGGAAGCTTACAAACAGTACAGTGTAATAGTGGCACCCATGAGCATGTCTATCTTGTTTATGTGTGTTTAGTGTTTCACTTTTAAATAGATACTTGCTTTGAATTTTGGTGAATCGTCTTTATTGTATGCATAGCTTAATTTTATTAGGCTTTTTCCCTTTTTATTTATGGATAGATTTTCTAATGTTCTAGTTGAATTGTATTGGTATCTAATGATTTAACTCTGATTGTGGGTATTATTCTTTCAAAGCATTACTGCCCAGGTTATGCATAGCTAAAAGTTATGCTAATAAAATAAATAGGAAAACTTTCCATCTTGCTCTGTAATAATTGGAATAACTCAGTACTGTTCTTTTCATATCTAAACTATATAACTAAACTATAAAACCATCTACCCTTTTAGAGGTGAACCTTTCACAGTCTTTCATTAGTGTTCTACTACTTCCTGAGTCAATGTATTTTGCTAGCAAATAATTTTTTCTCTAAATTTCCTAATTAATTACCAAAGCATTGAACATAAAATCTTCTTACAAAATGTTAATCTTTGAAATGTCTTTAGTTATATTGTTTTTTTCACTCTAATGTTATATATTTGTGTTTTCATACTTTTGTACCTTAGGCTAGCAAAAAGATTCAGCTGATATTTTCAAATAAGCTACTTTAAAGTTCTAAGTAAAGCTAAAATTTGTTAGTTCCAAGCACTAAATAAATATACTTAGTTTATTTCTTTTCAGTCTTTCAATTTTAATAATTTTAGGAATAGGAATATTTTTCTTATGGCCAGGTGTGTCTGTGGTGTCTCACACCTGTGATTCCAGCACTTTGAGAGGCTGGAGTAGGAGGATCACTTGAACCCAGGAGTTCAAGATCGGCCTAGGCAACATAGCAAGACCTTATCTCAACACACACACATACACACACACACACACACAGAGAGGCTGGAGTAGGAGGATCACTTGAATCCAGGAGTTCAAGATCGGCCTAGGCAACATAGCAAGACCTTATCTCAACACACACACACACACACACACACACACACACACACACACTCACACACACACACACACACACACACACACACACACACACACACACACACTAGTCTGGTGTGATGTCTCATGCCTGTAATTCCAGCATTTTGAGAGGCTGAGGTAGGAGGATTGCTTGAGCCCAGGAGTTTGAGATCAGCCTAGGCTATGTAGCAAGACCTTGTCTCTATACAAACACACACACACATAAAGGTAATCCTAACACTTTGGGAGACTGAGGTGTTAAGGTCACCTGAGCCCAGGAGGTCAATGTTATGGTGAGCTGTGCAGGTGAACTGCACTTCAGTCTGAGTGACAGAGTGAGACTCTGACTCTAAAATAAAATAAAATATAATAATTTTTTATATAATAGTTTTAGTTTTTCTGAGGTCTTACTGTAAAATTTCTAGATAATTTCTCATTTAATTTTTAATTTCCTCTTTGATTCAGAAATTAATTAGAAAAAAATCCTTCATAATTTCAAAGAAATTTGGGAGGAGACTGGAAAGTGCATAATTGGAAGTCATTATAATCTTGATTTTAGAGAAAGCTGCCTATACTTCTCTATGTTTTTGAAATTTCTTGATTTTTTTTTTTTTTCTTGATGGCCTGGAAAATTCTGTAAATTGTGACTGTAAGAGAAGAATATATGTTTTCTGTGGATTCCAAAATCTGCATTTTTCTAATACATGTATAAATATGTATGTATGTGTGTGTTAGAAAAATACAGAGTGTGTTTGTGTGTATGCATTGAATTTTATTTTATTATTGAAATATTCTGTATCCTTGCTTGTGTTTCGTCTACATAGTCTGACAAATTTGGAGAGAAGTTTGTTAAAGTATCCCCGTTGTGATTGTAATTTATCAATTTTTTTCTCTTAAGTTGTTTTGGTGATACTTGCCTTGCAGCAATTTTTTTCTAGCTTTATATATTTCATAGCTATGTTATTTGCTGCATTTGTTTGCACAAATATTTTAGCCTTTCTTTTTGGATTGAATCTTTTTATGTTATAAAGTATTCGTCTCTATCCCATGTAAGACTTTTCACCTTATATTCTGCTTTATTTAGTATTATTTTAACTTATATTTATCAGAAACTGTGAGGGATCTGAGATTCTAGCCTACTTGCAAGCTAACAAGTTAGTCTGTCACAGTTCCCTGAATTCTGGCAGAAGAGGTAGACTCCTGAATCAAAATCAAAGAACTTTATTACTCATAGCAATGACAGTAGCCAGAATATCTGCATTTTCTTGTGTCAGTTTCTTAAACCCAAATTCCCACATGGTGCTGTGAAGAAAGCCAGGTGACATCAACATACTCATGAGTTATATTACAGAAACAGAACCCTAAGTTTAGGGAAACTGAATCTTTTTTCTTGCGAAGTAAGCATGTCTGTCCTTTGCTCTGGAGGTGACAGTGTCTCTGTCTTTCAAGGCTGTCAGCTCTACAAACATCCTTGAAAAGATAATTCAAAACATGCAGAAACACGAGAGAGACCCATGGAAAATTGTCTCCCAAAAGGGACTTTTTTTTTTTTTACATTTGCCTGCTACCTTTGCTACGCTTTTCTTAAAAAATCAATTTTAATTTCATTTTTTAATAGGTAATATGTTTGCATGGTTCCAAAGCAAAGATATACAAAGTATCCAGTTGAAAAGTTTCTCTCTCATCTCACTTATGCTTTCCAGAGGTAGCCAGTACTACATTTCTTGTGATTCTTTCAGAGATATTTAATGCATATGCAAACAAAGATACATATATTCTTCTCACAGACACTTATACAGTGATAACATGCTGCGCACAATTCTGAACCTTGAGTTATTTTCATAATATACTGACAAGTATTCCACTTATTTTCACCTGCAGTGTATGAGACTGCTGGTTCATATACTAATTAACAAAATGTATAACTGCGTTTTTTGATCTTTGCAAACCTGATAAATAAAAAATGTATTTCTATGTAACTTTGGTGTTCATTTTTTTTTTTAATTAATTAACTTATTTATTTTTTGAGTTGGCGTCTCACTCTGTCGCCCAGGCTGGAGTGCAGTGGCCGCTCCCAGCCACCGCAGCCTCGACCTGCT
>NW_007039946.1:0-2047 GCF_000164805.1 Carlito syrichta | reverse complement strand
ACTTGTATTCATCTTATTGAGTATTACAACTTTAATACAATTTTTTCCTTTCTTAAAAATGCATAATTTTTTGTCACCCTCTGTATATAGATATCTTCAATAGGATACAAACATAAAGTAATTTTTAAGGACTTTCACATTTTAGGCACCTTACAGAATCTTCTTGAGAGACAAATTGTTATAGTTCACTCTTTAACATTAGCTTGGTCGCCAACTCAGGAGATATCTCCAGAAATGTTAGGCTTTGTGTGATAATAGCATAGAAATAGTGCAGCAAGGCCTTCCTGAAGAAATTATTAACTCTATAACCACTTGTATAGAAACCGTTGTCTATTTTTCAAGGTCACTTTTAACAATGATACATTGACCAATCACCACGGACAATGATTGCAAATCTCATAGAAACAATTTGCAGGAACTCAGCAATCAAGGATTTTTTTAAAAATAGGAAGAAACTTTATTACTTATTTTTGAATAATCAGAACCTTGAGTTTTTAAAAAAGGACACAGAATAATAATAAGATTCTGTAACGATGTGCTCTCACTTTTTCCTATGGTGAACCAATAATACAGTCTTCCTAACTAATGCTAATTATCTGTAGAATAATATTAACAATTTGAAGAAATGTTGACTTGCTTAAAATTAAACATGAAGGCTTCCTATACATGAACAGTATTTCAATAAATTATTTTAAGCGTGGCTTACTTTAGGATTGTCTTGTAGCTTATTTTCATAATGTACTGGTGAACTTATATACTATATTCATACAATTAGTGAAGTTTTAGTAACATGAGAACTTACTTCACCTCTACTGTTAAATCTTTGTTTGGAAGTAAGGTGAGATGCTCAGATTTCTGGGCCAGGAAGATATAAAAGAATGATGATTGCCCCAAATCCAAAAATTTTCAACCCTAGTCTATAACTTACAGTATTATATTGGCTATGATTCATAAAAATGACATTAAGTTTAAAATATTCATGTGTATCATTTTTTAAAGTTCTCCAAGAGTAAGTCACTTCCTTCTGTATTTTTAGAAAAGTGAATATTCATTTCTCCCTGGTAATATTAGCTTATGACAATCTTTAGCATTCAAATTAACCTGTCAAATTATATTCTCCAAAATTCTCCAATGTTTGCAAAGATATGAGAAACTTCTAAAAGTGAAATATCAAGATATGATGATTGTGGGACAGAATTTTTTAAAATGCCAAAAATTATACTGTTCCATCATGGAATATTAAGAAAGAATCAAATACAACCTAAGCATATTTTGGATCAATAATTATTACAGATTTCTATGAATAAAAAGCCTCCAGTGTTAAAAGACGTTGGATCAGCATTTCTGGAAATCTATGATTAATGCCATTATACATCTGTTCCAGGGATTTTATTGTGACATCATCTCTTGAGAAACTTTAAATATTAATCCATAGGTTATTCTCAGCATGCAATCCATTACTTTTTTCTCATTCAGGGTACTTTCTTATTTAGCACAAATAAATTAATGTAATTATTTTAACATACTAAAGTCAGTAGGATCGGATGATGATGATATTTAGGTACATTAATTTAAAGTAAATAAAAATGCTCCGTGCAAAGACTATGCCTTGCCAGTCTCTTTTTGCCTTCACAGATTATTTCTGAAGGCACAGCATCAAAGGAATATTATTTCTGACAAGAATTTTACACTGTCATCCCCAGGAATATTCTGTAGTTCAAGTAATTTTGAGGTAAATCACGACATTCATATTTTTCTTCTAAAATCGTACAAATAAAAAAATCATACAAATCTTTCTTTGGAAGATCATTTCTCTCACTGTGTTCACGGTGTAATTATCCTACTCTTGCTGTGGTAAAATGCCAGGGAATTAATGCCCCTCTGGATAGTCTCACTCAATACCTAAGAGAAGTTGGTGTGTAAATATTCCAACTCCTTCTGCCCTTGGTGGAATAACAGGTGTGTGTGTGTGTGTGTGTGTGTGTGTGTGTGCGCGCGCGCGTGTGTGTATATGTTTTATACTGGTTCTCAGAACTTCCCCAGCATG
>NW_007039945.1:98706-102040 GCF_000164805.1 Carlito syrichta | reverse complement strand
CCGGCCCCACCCCCTCTGGGGCGAGCAACTGAAATAAAACCACCTGCTGGCGATTCATGGTAACAACACCAAAACGGGAGAAACAAGCTTGATAAAGACATAGGCCAGAGTGGTGAACAGAGGGTGATCTGAACTGTCCTTCACAGCAGAACAGGGACAACTGACCCTAACTGCAAACTAATTTACCAGCTTGAAAAGAAAGGTAGAAATCACACCTGAAAGGACATTGGACTTAAACGAAATGTCTCAGAGTGTGCTTCATTGATTCTATTAGTTTAATGACTTAATTCAATTCCTAATGTATTGTTCCTTTTTTTCTTTTTTCCTATGTTAGCATCACTATATGTTTTATTTTTGTCTGTATGAGAGTTGATTTGTCTGTAGCTGTGGTCTATTGTTTTTATCTGTTTCAGTATACGCCTCTCTCTCTATTTGTTGGCACACTCATTTGTTTCCCCCCTTACTCCTCTATCTCTCCACCCCCCTCTTTAACCCACTGTCTGCTCCACTCTCTCCCCTCTGCTAACCACATTTTATTTCAGGGAGTAAACCTACAGCCCCACTGCATGGACAGATTCCAAGGCAGTGGAAAGTGGGTTCCAGATTATTCACACACCTGTCAGTGAATACCAGGACCTGCAGATAGATATTGAATCACAGCTTCCCCCTTAAGTACAAATGAAGAAAAACCAAAAGAAGAACATAGATCTCACACAGACCCCTGGGAGATCAGACACTGAGAAAACAGATTCTGGAACACAAACAATGAAGAGCCCCCAGAATGACTGGTTACATGTAACAAACCCAGACATCAAGACATTGATGGAGAGAATTGAAAAGAGACAAGAGGAAAATAGGAAAGAGCTGATGTCAGAAATGACAGCAGTAAAGAATACTGTGATGGAAATGAAAAACAGACTAATAAGCATGGAAAGCAGAATCACCAAAGCAGAAGAAAGAATCTCAGAGTTCGAAGACAAAAACACAGAACTAACCCAAACTGTCAAAAGCATAGAAAAGAAGCTCAAAAAGACAGAACAAAACCTGCAAGAGATGAATGATCACTTCAAGAGACCAAATCTAAGAGTAATTGGGCTTCCGAGGCAGAGAGAGAAACAGAAGCCACACTGGAACAGACATTTCATGAAATCATTCAAGAAAACTTCCCTCATCTCATCAAGGATGAAAAAATTCAAACACAAGAGATTCAGAGAACCCCTGCAAGACAACAAGTGAGAAGACCAACTCCCAGACACATAATAATTCGCCTAAACAAAGTAGCTATAAAAGGAAAAATTCTAAAGGCAGCAAGAGAAAAAGGCCAGACTACATACCAGGGAAAACCAATTAGAATAGCAGCAGATTTATCCACAGAAACCCTTCAGGCTAGGAGAGCCTGGAGCCCTATCTTCAAAGTTCTAAGAGAGAAACAATTTCAACCAAGAATAACGTACCCAGCCAAACTAAGCTTCATTAGTGAGGGAGAATTGAAATCTTTCCAGATATCCAATCCCTAAGAACCTACGCTGCCACCAGACCACCTCTACAAGAAACACTTAAGAAAGTACTGAACACAGAAGAAAAAGAAAAAAGAACAACAGCATTCTTCATAAGAGTACAAGCAAAAGATTAAAAATACACATGAAACAACTCCAAAACTCAAAGAAAGACAACAAACAAACAGAAACAACTCTGTAAGAACCTTATGACAAGGATCAACTCTTGTATTTCAATTATCAGCCTAAATGTGAATGGACTAAATGCACCACTGAAAAGACATAGAATGGTAAAATGGATAAAATATCATCAGGCAACAATCTATTGCCTTCAAGAGATTCACCTCAGTAGAAAGAACACTCACAGACTCAAAGTAAGAGGATGGGAAACAAACTTTCAGGCGAACAGAATACAAAAGCAAGGAGGAGTAGCGATCTTAATTTCAGACAAAATACCCTTCAAGCAATTAAAAATCAAAAAAGATACAGAAGGCCACTACATGCTGATAAAAGGCTCAATCCATCAACAAGAAATGTCTATCCTAAACATATATGCAACCAACATAGGCACGCCAACTTTCATAAAGCAACTTCTAGGAAAACTAAAGAAAGATATCAACTCTAACACTATCATAACTGGTGACTTTAATACCCCGCTCACAACCCTAGACAGATCATCAGGACAAAAACTCAGCAAGGAAATCCGGAACCTCAATGTGACTTTGGACCAAATGGACTTAATTGATACCTACAGAACACTCCATCCAAAGACCACAGAATACACATTCTACTCATCACCACATGGAACATATTCTAAGATCAACCACATACTCGGCCATAAATCAAGGATAAGCAAATTTAAAAGGACTGAAATTCTAACGAGCACCTTCTTGGACCACAGTGGAATGAAAATAAACATTGACACCAACAAAGTCCCCCCAAAACTCACAAAGACATGGACACTAAACAGCATGATGCTAAACAACTCCTGGGTCAATGACAAAATCAAAACAGGGATCAAAACATACCTGGAAGCAAATGAATATGAAGAAACATCTTACCAAAATCTCTGGGATGCCCTGAAAGCTGTAGTAAGAGGGGAATTTATATCCCTACAAACACACGTGAAGAAAATGGAAGGAAGAAAAATTCACAACCTAACAAGCCACCTAAAGAAGCTGGAAAACAAGACCACAGAAACCCTAATTTCAGCAGAAGAATCCAGATCACCAAAATAAAAGCCCAAATCCAGACATAGAAGACAAAAAGATAATACAAAAAAATCAATGAAACAAAAAGCTGGTTCTTCGAAAGGATAAACAAAATCGATGGTCCCCTAGCTAGACTGCTCAAGAAAAAAAGAGAAAAAAAACAAATAAGCACAATCAGAAACACAAAAGATGAAGTCACATCTGATCCTGTAGAAATACAAAAGATCATTAGAGACTACTATGTACACTTGTATGGAAACAAACTTGAAAACCTTAAGGAAATGGAGGACTTTCTGACATCACACAACCTACTTAGGTTGGAACAAGAAGAAATTGAGACCCTAAATAGACCAATAACAATCAAGGAAATCGACTACGTAATAAGAAAACTTCCTACAAAAAAAAGCCCTGGTCCAGATGGCTTTCCAGCAGAATTCTACAAGAAATTCAAGGAGGAGCTGATACCAATCCTATTGAAGGTATTCCAGGCGATTGATAAAGATGGAACTTTCCCCAAATCATTGTATGAAACCCAATCACATTGATACCCAAGCCAGGTAAAGATCTAACAAAGAAAGAGAACTACAGGCCAATATCTTTGATGAACATAGATGCTAAAATTTTCAA
>NW_007039945.1:88365-98291 GCF_000164805.1 Carlito syrichta | reverse complement strand
AAGTTGACACAAACAAGTGGAAAAATATCCCATGCTCATGGATCAGAAGAATCAACATTGAGAAGATGTCCATCTTACCTAAGGCAATCTACAAATTCAATGCAATACCCATTAAATTACCAACAACATTCTTCTCAGACGTAGAAAAAACAACACAGAAATTCATATGGAAACACAAACGTCCAAGAATAGCCAGAACAATCCTCAGCAAAAAAAACAAAGCAGGTGGTATCACAATACCAGACTTCAAACTTTACTATAAAGCTACAATCATCAAAACAGCTTGGAATTGGTACAGGAACAGGCATATAGATCAATGGAACAGAACTGAGATTCCAGAAGCAAAACCTCAATTTCTCAACCAACTCATCTTCAACAAAGCCCCCATCACCTACCATTGGGGAGAGGAGAACCTATTAAGTAAATGGTGCTGGGAAAACTGGCTGACCACATGCAGAAGATTGAAACAGGACCCCTATCTATCCCCATGCACAAAGGTTAACTCCAAATGGATCAGAGACCTAAATGTAAATCCTCAAACCAAAAGAACCTTAGAAAAGGAAGGAAATACCCTCATGGAAATCGGAACTGGCATCCAATTCCTGTACAAAACCCAAAACCCACAGGTCATAAGAGAGAAGATACACAAGTAGGACCTTATTAAACTGACAAGCTTCTGCAAAGCCAAAGAAACCATCAAGAGAGCAGGGAGACGGCCTACAGACTGGGAAAAAGTATTTACCAACTCTAGGTCTGACAAAGGCTTAACATCCTGGATCTACAAGGAACTGAAACATACTGAAAAGAAGAAAACAAACAACCCCATTATAAAATGGGCAAAAGATATGAACAGACACTTCACAAAAGAAGACATTCAAGCAGCCAACAAACACGTGAAGAAATGCTCAACCTCACTAATCATCAGGGAGATGCAAATCAAAACCACACTGAGATACCACCTAACTCCAGTCAAAATGGCAATTATCAACAACTCAAAAAATAACAGCTGCTGGAGAGGGTGTAGCAAAAAGGGAACACTTCTACACTGTTGGTGGGAGTGTAAACTAGTGCAACCTCTGTGGAAAGCAGTGTGGCGATTCCTAAAAGCTCTAATAATCGACCTTCCTTATGATCCTGCAATCCTCCTACTGGGAATATACCCTGAAGAACTCAAATTACTCTATTAAAAAGATACCTGCACATGTATGTTTATCGCAGTATTGTTCACAATAGCAAGAATCTGGAAGCAACCATGCTGCCCATCAAAAGAGGACTGGATTTTAAAAATGTGGTACGTATACATGAAGGAATACTACGCAGCCATAAAAAAGAACAAAATCATGAATTTCGCAGCAACCTGGATGGAACTAGAGTCTATAATACTGAGTGACCTCTCACAGAAACAAAGATCCAAGTATCACATGTTCTCACTCATATAATGGACCTTGAACATCCAATGTAATACTATAAGAAAATTCAATGTAATACTATAAGAAAATGACTGACGGTACTGGGAAACTATGGGGGGGAGGGGGATGGGATTAACAGTAGCAAAATCTGTCTGGGGATGGGAAAATACCTCTTATCAATAGGGTGCCTGAATGAAATGTAATTGTACACCTAACCCTTAGCTGTACCCCACAAAACCATAATAAAAAATATTGATTAATAAAAAAAAAACATGATCCATGTTTCTTTTGGTTATACAAAAGAAAGAAAATACACAAACAGGAAGAACAACTCTGTAAGAACATTATGATAGGGATCAACTCTCACAACTCAATAATTAGTTTGAATGTGAATGGACTAAATGCACCACTGAAAAGACATAGAATGGCAAAATGGATAAAATATCACCAGGCAACAATCTATTGCCTTCAAGAGACTCACCTCACTAGAAAAGACACTCACAGACTCAAAGTAAGAGGATGGAAAACAAATTTTCAGGTTAATGGAACACAAAAGAAAGGAGGTGTTGGCGATCTTAATCTCAGACAAAATACCCTTTAAGCTATCAAAAATTAAAAAAGATACAGAAGGCCACTACATAATGATAGAAAGTTCAATCTATCAACAAGAAATATCCATCCTAAACATATATGCACCAAACATAGGAGTACCAACTTTTATAAAGCAACTCCTAGGTAAACTAAAAAAAGATATTGACTCCAATATCATCATAGCTGGGGACTTTAATACCCCACTCACAACCTTAGACAGATCATCAGGACGAAAAATCAGCAACGAGATCCGAAACCTCAATGTGACTCTTGATCAAAAGGACTTAATTGATACCTACAGAACCCTCCATCCAAAGACAACAGAATACACATTCTACTCATCACCACATGGAACGTACTCTAAGATCAACCACATACTTGGTCATAAGTCAAGCATAAGCAAATTTAAAAGGACTAAAAATTTTATCATGCACCTTCTCGGACCACAGTGGAATAAAAATAAACATTAACACCAACAAGGCCCCCCCAAAACCCACAAAGACATGGACACTAAACAGCATGATGCTAAACAACTCCTGGGTCAATGATGAAATCAAAACAGAGATTAAAAGATGCATTGAAATAAAGGAAAATGAAGAAACATCTTACCAAAATCTCTGGGATGCCATGAAAGCTGTAGTAAGAGGAGAATTTTTATCCCTACAAATGCACATGAAGAAAATAGAAGGATCACAAATTAACAGCCTAAGAAGCCACCTAAGGAAGCTGGAAAAGCAAGATCACAAAAACCCTAATTTCAGCAGAAGAATCCAGATCACCAAAATAAAAGCCCAAATCCAGGATATAGATGACAAAAAGATAATACAAAAAATCAATGAAACAAAAAGCTGGTTCTAGGAAAGGATAAACAAGACCGATGGTTCCCTAGCTAGACTGACCAAGAAAAAGAGAGAAAACGCCCAAATAAACACAATCAGAAACACAAAAGATGAAGTCACATCTGATCCTGAAGAAATAAAAAAGATCATTAAAGACTTCTATGTACACTTGTATGAAAACAAATGTGAAAACCTCAAGGAAATGGAGGACTTTCTGTCATCACACAACCTACCTAGGATGAAACAAGAAGAAATTGAAACCCTAAATAGACCAATAACAATCAAGGAAATTAGCCATGTTATAGACATTGGCCATGTTTGTAGAAAACTATCTACAAAAAAAAAAACCCTGGACCAGATAACTTTCCAGCAGAATTCTATAACACATTTAAGGAGGAGTTTATACCAATCCTACTGCAGGTATTTCAGGCAATTGAGAAAGATGGAACTCTTCCCAAATCATTTAGGTTGCCAACATCACATTGATACCAGGTAAAGACCCAACAAAGAAAGAGAACTTCAGGCCAATATCTTTGATGAACATAGATCCTAAAATTCTCAACAAGATCCTAGCAAACTGGATTCAACAACACATCTCAAAAATCATCCATCATGACCAAGTAGGCTTCATCCCTGGGATGCAAGGCTGGTTCAACATTCGTAAAACCATAAATGTAATTAAGTACATCAACAGATGTCAAAACAAAAACCACATGATTATATCATTAGACGCAGAAAAACTTTTAATAAAATCCAGCACCCCTTCTTGATAAAAACCCTCGAACATCTAGGCATATGGGGAACATACCTCAAAATAGTAAAAGCCATCTACGAGAAACCCACAGCCAGCATACCCCTAAATGGACAAAAACTGGAACCATTTCCCCTGAAAACGGGAACAAGTCAAGGATGTCCACTTTCACCTCTCCTGTTCAATATAGTGTTGGAAGTCCTGGCTAAAGTAATCAGAGAAGAGAAGGCAATCAGGGGTATTCAAATAGGAAAAGAGGAAGTCAAGCTATCACTCTTTGCAAATGACATGATCATGTACCTTGAAAACCCAAGAGAATCTGTCAAAAACCTCCTTACACTGATAAAGGACTTTGGAAAAAGTCTCAGGATATAAAATAAATGTGCAAAAGACAACCGCATTTCTTTACACCAATAATAAACAAACAGAAACTCAAATAAAAAGCACAATTCCATTCTCAATAGCAACAAAAAAAATTGAAATACCTTGGCATCTTCCTAACCAGAAACGTGAAAGACCTTTACAATGAAAACTACAAAACACTGCTCAAAGAAATCAATGATGACACAAACAAGTGGAAAAATATCCCATGCTCATGGATTGGAAGAATCAACATTGTGAAGATGTCCATCTTACCTAAGAATCTATAGATTTAGTGCAATACCTATCAAATTACCAGCAACATTCTTCTCAGACCTAGAAAAAACAATACAGGAATTCATATGGAAACACAAATGGCCAAGAATAGCCAGAACAATCATCAGCAAAAAAAAAAAAAAAACAGGTTGTATCACATTACCAGACTTCAAACTTTACTGTAAAGCTACAATAATCAAGACAGCTTGGTATTGGTATAGGAACAGGCTTATAGACCAATGGAATAGAATTCAGATTCCAGAAGCAAAACCTCAATTTCTCAACCAACTCATCTTTGACAAAGCCTCCACCACCTACCACTGGGGAGAGGAGATCCTATTCAGTAAACAGTGCTGGGAAAACTGGCTGACCACATGCAGAAGATTGAAACAGGACCTCTATCTATCCCCATACACAAAAATTAACTCTAAATGGATCAGAGACCAAAATGTAAAATCTCAAACCATAAAATCCTTAGAAAATGAAGAACATACCCTCATGGAAATTGGAACTGGCATCCAATTTCTAAACAAATCCCGAAACCCACAGGCCATAAGAGATAAGATAGACAAGTGGGACCTCATTAAACTGACAAGCTTCTGCAAAGCCAAAGAAACCATCAAGCGAGCAGAGAGACTGCCTACAGACTGGGAAAAAGTATTTGCCAACTTCAGGTCTGATAAAGACTTAACATCTTGGAACTACAAGGAACTCAAACATGCTGAAAAGACAAAAACAAACAACCCCATTGTAAAGTGGGCAAAAGATATGAATAGACACTTCTCAAAGGAAGACATCCGAGCAGCCAACAGGCACATGAAAAAATGTTCAACCTCACTAATCACCAGTGAGATGCAAATCAAAACTACACTGAGATACCACCTAACTCCAGTCAGAATAGCAATTATCAATAACTCAAAAAATAACAGTTGCTGGAGAGGGTGTGGCGAAAAGGGAACACTTCTACACTGTTGGTGGTAGTGCAAACTAGTGCAACCTCTGTGGAAAACAGTATGGCAATTCCTAAAAGCTCTAAATATTGACCTCCCATATGACCTTACAATCCCTCTACAGGGAATATACCCTGAAGAACTCAAATCACTCTATAGAAAAGATACCTGAACACGTATGTTTATCACAGCATTGTTCACAATAGCAAGAACCTGGGAGCAACCATGCTGTCCAACAAAAAAGGACTGGATTAAAAAAATGTGGTACATATACACGATGGAATACTACACAGCCATAAAAAAGAACAAAATCATGAATTTCACAGCAACCTGGATGGAATTAGTCTATAATACTAAGTGACCTCTCACAGAAACAAAGATCTGAGTATCACATGTTCTCACTCATATAGTGGACCTTGAACATTCAACATAATACTATAAGAAAAAGACTGACAGTGGTGGGAAACTATGGGGGGGAGGGGAAAGGAGATGGGATTAATGGTAGTAAATATCTGTCTGGGGATGAGGAGACACCTCTTATCAACAAGGGTGCCTGAACGGAGCATACTTGTATTCCTAACCCTTAACTGTACCCCACAATATCATTAAAAAATTGATTAAAATGAAAAAAATTTTAAAATAAAAGTATATTTGTAGAATTAGTATACACATATAGTGTTTCAATCTTAATAATATAGTTAATTATCTAGAGTTACTAGAAAGGGCCCAGCACAAACTTTGGACTGGGCCACATTCCTTAGGAACTGGTTTGGGCTATAATTAAGAGTTTCTATAGTGTAGGTAGAATTAGCATAAAATAGAAAGGAATTGGGGTTTAAGTTGGTCATTAGGAATTGTGTATGCATAAGTTTTAAAAGTTATTGATTATTAGAATATTATGATATTAGAATTGTTGTATTGCTTTCATGAGGAACAATGAGATAATTTTGGGATCCTCCTTCCTCATGCTTGAGGAAACACCTGGTGGGTGGGGGACCTCCCTCATTCACCTGGCTTTATGTTTATGTAAAAGTTTTGTGATTTAATTGGGATTGTTCTTCCTCATGCCTGAGGAAACACCTGGTGGGTGGGGGATGCCCCTCACCCACCTGGCTTTGTGTTCATGTGAAAGTCTTGTGATTTAACCTGTGAAACTTTAGGATAAAAGGCTTATGGTTCATCCCATTAAATGGTTTCAGCACTAGACAGAGTCCAGTCTCTTTCTTTCTCCCCCCGTCTCTCTCTTTCTTTCTCTTTATTTCTCCAGAATAATCGCCAATGCCACCACACCTCCCAGGGACCCTCTAAATCTCTTTGCAGGGGCTGGCTCCCCACAAGTGCCAAACACTTCTTCAGTACTCAGCCCTCTCTTCAACCTTGACGAGGTGGATTCACCCTTTTCCTCTAATATACCTTCTAAATAAACTTTTTCTGATCTACTCCTTGTGTAATTCTTTGCATCTGTCACAAGGCACAAGAGCGCACAACCCCACCCTGGCTGGTCTAACCTAACATTTGGAGGGACTTCTGGGAGATATATATGTATGTGTGAGTACATACTCAAAATTATATATATATAATTTTTTTAACCTAACAGTTAAAATAGGATAGCTGCCTTCAGCTCCACCCACGTGGATACACAGGACATGATTTTTTTTTTTTATGGTTTCTTAGTAATTCATGGTGTATATATACCTCATTTTTTGAATCCAGTCAATCACTTGAATGGGCTCTTAGGTTGGTTATTCAAGTTTGCTGTTGTGAACAGTGTTGCGATGAACATATGAGTACAGGTATCTTTTTTTATATAATGATTTCTTTTCATTTGGGTAGATACCCAGTAGAGGGATTGCTGGGTCAAATTACAGTTTTAGTTTTAGGTCTTTGGGAATTCTCCACACTGTTTTCCATACCATAGAGGTTGAACTAATTTACATCCCACAAACAGTGTATTAATGTTCCCTGTTCTCCACATCCGTGCCAATATCTGTTCTTTGACTGTTTAATAATTAAACTCAAAAGTTTCTTACAGCAAAAGAAATAATCAACAGAATAAACAGATAGCCTACAGAATGGGAGAAAATATTTGCAAATTATGCATCCTTTGTCAAAAGGACTGATTTCCAGACTCTACAAGGAATTCAAACAACAAGGAAAAAAACAAACCCCATTTGAAACTGGGCAAAGGACAAGAAGAGACATTTCTCAAAAGAAGAAATACAAGTGGCCAGCAAACACATGAAGAAATGCTCAAAATCATTAACCATAGAAGAAATGTCAATTCAAACCACACTGAAATATCATCTTACACCAGCCAGGTTACTATTACTAACAAAGGAGGCTGCACATTATTCTCTCTTTGGTTTTGCAGTCTGGACACACCCTAGGTATTGGTGGCGAGGAAGAGATGACAGACCAGTAGGGGACTTGGGCAATCAGTTGCCAGCCTTGAGAAAGAATGCATGTTTTACCTGATAGATTGCTTGTTACTTGTGGTGAAGGAATCTTCTACCCATAGTTTATGCCAGTTCTATAGCCTCTAAAAACAACAGCAATCATCATATTCTTTGTTAAGAGAATTGATTGATGTATGGATGTCTTCATGATCTTATCTAATGTAATAATTAAGCCACCTTGGAAAACTTTGCTTCAGTGATGTTTAAAAGACAGTCCAAGTAAAAGTGGTGTGTTTTTTCCAAAGAAACATAATTTCCAGGAGCATTATGCATCTGCTCCAACCAAGTTGCCATTCCTCACATTTGTGTACAGCAATCTCTGAGTGTCACTGAATTTGGGGGGTTTCTGAGCTCTCTTCATTTTATTAAAGTAAAATAATATTTCAAGATTTGGTGACTGACACAGAAGACCTGTTCTATTCCTTTGAACGCTCAATGTTGTGATTCTATTTATTTGATAATAGAAAACAGCAACTTTAGCATGTAAGCCATGGATGTATAAACTTATTCGTTTTCAATATTTTTAACTGTGGTGAAATTATATATATATATATATATATACACACACACACACACACACACATAAGTATATACATAAACAGATTTACATTTAACCATTTTTATGTGTACAATTCAGTGCCATTAAGTACAGTCACCACATTGTGTGATTATCATCACCATGCATTACCAGAAATTTTCATCATCCCAAACTGAAACTCTGTACCCACTAAACACTAACTCGTCATTGCCCTTCCTTCAGGCACTGGTAAATAACCATTCTACCGTCTGTCTTTATGAATTTGACTATTTTAAATACCTCACATAAGTGAAATTATGTAATACTTATTCTTTTGTCTGACTTATTTTACTTAGCATAATGTTTTCAAGCTTAATACATGTTGTGGCATGTATGAGAATGTCATTTTTAATATGATTTTTTATTTTGTCTATATACTCTATATTTTGTTTATTCACTCATTTGTTGAAGAACATATAAGTTATCTTCACCTTTTAGTTATTTTAAGAAATGCTGCTATAGAGATTACTGTACAACTATCTCTTTGAGGCTCTGCTTTAAGGGTTTGTTTTGTTTTGTTTTGTTTTGTTTTGGCATAAATATCTAGAAGTGGAATTGTTAGATATGGTAATTCTATGTTTAACTTTTAGAGAAATCAAGAAATTATTTTCCACAGAGGTTTCAGAAGTTTCCACCTCCTCTACTAATCAACACTCCATCAACACACAAAGTTTCCAGTTTGACCACATCTACATCAACACTTGTTATTTTCTTGTTTTTAGTCATCCTAGTAAGTGTAAAGTTGTGTTTCATTGTAGTTTTGGATTTTATTTCTCTAAGGAGTTAATAATGTGAAACAGAATGTTTTCACATGCTTATCAGTTATTTGTTTTCCTTATTTGGAAAAAAATTTCCTTTCAAATTCTTTGCCCATTTTGTAATTGTTTGTTTCTTTTTATTGTGGAGTTGTAAAAATTGTTGTATATTCCACATATCATTCCACTATCAAATTATATGATTGGGAAACATTTTTTCCCACTTAATTGTCTCAGTGGTATCTTTTGATGCTTAGGTTTTTAATGTTGATGAAGTTCAATTTATCTATTTTTTTAAATTTTGTTTACTGTGCCTTTGTTGTCATTGTTCAAGTATTTGTTGCCAAATTTAATGTCATGAAGTGGTTTCCCTATGGTTATTCAGAGTTTTATTAAATTCCATATTTATATCTTAAATCCATCTTGAGTTCATATTTATAAGGAAAGTGTCTAGCTTCATTCTATTTCATGTCAATATCCAGTGAATACACTGTCTTGAACAGTTAGCATGTTCATGAGGATTGCTGGCCCAGTATTGAGCAGAACAAGAGAAGTTACATGAACTGCACTAATACAGGGATGAAACAGTTTTTTAAGAATTTGTTTGTATGAAACAGTGCTGGTTCTCTTTGTTTTGTTTTCATAGCCAAGAAAACTTCTTTTCTTTTTAACTATTTATAGCTTTTTATAAATGAGTAAAATCATGCTCTTGTGAGTGTAATTTGAAGCATATTTCTTGAGAAATCATCAAGGAACATGTGATTTCCAGGATATTTGTCTTGAATTCCCCATAAAATATACCATAAATACTCCAAAACACCATGTTTTTGCTATTTTTAAAAATTTGGTTATTTATGTTATTAATCATCTTAGTCAATATGGCTTAAAATATTCTTTTTTTTTTTTTTTTGAGTTGGAGTCTCACTCAGTCACCCAGACTGGAATGTAGTGGCTGCTCCCAG